>NW_015505893.1:368976-393364 GCF_001515645.1 Sinocyclocheilus grahami
CCTCTCCTTGGTTTTTAAAAATGGCTGACATTAATTTAGTGAAAAAATTGTACATCGTTATGGAAATATGATAATATTTTTGTAATTATAATTTAAATCTGATTAATTTTCAAATTGTTTGTCATAAATCAACATCTCAGGAAAATGTTATGGGGTTTCAAATCAAAATATGACTTCCTGTTATGAAACAGGACATAATTTCATACATGTCCACTGTAGAGGACACCAGGACTAAAAGCATGTTTATTACACATTTTGGGAGACAAAATAATTGAATAGGAAAACAAATGATGTATCAATATTCTTATGAAATATTAGATATTATTATGAAAATCTGGCCAATGACTACTCCCATTATTACACTTCTTTTTTCAACATGCTGTCCCAACAGCACTTTAATATGCAAATTAGATACAGTGTATAGATAACATTGTGCTTAATGGGAAAACCAGTTTATGGAATTTTTACACACATATTGCATAAAGCAAAATGGTATATCAAATCATTTTGTTATATATTTTATAACATAGTTGAGAACCATCCTTAAACAAAGTTAGTTATAAAATAATCCTGAAACCTAAAAATTGATTGGCGATTAAAAAAAAATTCCCATTGTTTTTTCCTTTTCATGTCTACTCTTGTCATTTTATTTTTAGAAAAACTGAGTCCTGGTGTCCTCTACAGAGGACATATCATAACTTATGAATAAAATATTATTTTTCAAAAATGTTATTTTACCATTTTTTTCTTATGCTCTGAACAACGTAGTGACATGAAAAAATACTAAATTCACAAAGTTTTTTATTTCTGGTTCTCAGGAGGATATACATGCATTTGTGTGTATTTATATACATAATAAATATACACAGCACACACATAAACAAAAACGTTTATTTTGGATGTGATTAATCGCGATTAAACGTTTGACAGCACTAATATAGTCAGTATGGCAAATAATAATAGTATGTGAAACAGTGGAAATGCTAAATGTTTCAATGGTGAGCTGTAAAAAAAAGACACCTGATGTCTTATGAATCAATAAATCAATCAATAAATAATAAAAAGCATTAAAATAGCTGAAGGTGCAGCTATGCTATAAGGAATAAAATATTAAATGTAATTTAATGGAGAAATGTTTTGAAATGTTCGTGACAATGTTATTGGAAAATATAAGATTTTTAACTAGTTGCGGTCCCTTTAAATAGAATTCTTTCAAAATAGGTTCGAAAAACAAGAGGCAGGTCAACCAGCGTCAGCGAGGGATGCGTCATGGCGTCACTTCCTGCACCAATTGGCAGTTGCTGTTGCCGGAGCGCCATGTTGGTTCAAACAAAAGAAACAACTCCATTGCCTTCATAACAGTTCGTGACAGGCTGGAACGCAATGGCGGAATATAACCTGCTTCTCAGCTTCTCATAAGCCGGAGATTTTCATAATGCCTTTGTAAGTATCTCGCCGGAGTTTGAAGGCGAGCGGGATCAAAGCAAACGCGAGGTCTTGGGCCTTATGTCACGAATCGGTCGCAAACGCGACACGTTTATCAAAACATTAAACGATGCTGTTTAGTTGTTGAACTAGTTTACATTGCGTTCATTTCGATATTAACTTGCCGTTATGCAGCAGGTAATGAGATAAAATGATCAACAGGCCATCAGATGTAGAAATCGGGCTCATAGTAAGCACGCTGGTTTGTATGTTTAGACTTTAAATCTGTATCATTCAGTGGCTGCTGAACTTTGTTTAGATATGTAACTTAGTGCATGTATAGATGTAGTTCAGTGACTTCATACTAATACCCTTCAAGGGGGCGTTCACACGAGACGCGTTCTAGCGAAGCGCAGCCGAACGCAACAAAAGCGTTTATAAAAGCTGAACTAGCCTATGTTTATCATGATATGGCGGACGCGGATTGCGCGCGATCCTAAGAAAAACAGCGAGGCTTAACACACAAACAACAGAAGCATTCAAATATTACGCTTCATGTGTGAACGCCCCAAAGACAACGGTCACACAGTCTTTGTTATTCAAAATATGTGTCCTATTTTCTGCACTTAGAAGTCTCCTAGAAGAATGTCTCCTCCAAACTGAGTTTTGAATATAGAAATCAAAACAAATGGGGTTCTATATCCTCTTGCAAAGTATTAAAGAATGAATAGTGTGTGTAAAGCATGGTCAGGTGTTTGAATGCTGAATTTTCATAACATTCCAGTAATTTATAATAATAATAATTTTGAGCTCGACAGAGATGTGAACGGCTCCTGTGATCACGTTGTGTTTCTGTTGAGTCTGACCATTCATGTTTGACCTTTTCACAGTCCAATTACCAGCCAGGTGCAAACAGCCCAGCAGACCCCAAAGCATTATGGGATCACGTCTCCTATCAGCTTGGCACTACCTAAAGAGGCCGATCTGGTTCTCGCGCGGAAGCTGACCGAGACGCTCCGACCTTTCGGCGTCTTTGAGGAGGAGCTGGAGCTGCAGCGGAGGTAAATGAGAGACTATTCACTAAGGCTGGGTAAAAAAAATATATATCGATATCTCGATTTTAATCGATTCTCACTTTTACCGAATGATATCGATCTTAAATCCCAAGAATCGATTAGTCTAACCTGTTTTCAGTTAATGGACGGAACATTGACGGGCACCTCCTATCCAATATATCACAATAAGCATTGTGCTTTGGTACTTTTAATATGAAAAAGTCTCAGATTTCAAATTCTGCCTATTGTATTGCAGTATTTAAACAATAAATGCAGTTTTGGTGGTGTTTAATGTGAAGTGACAGATCGCTGTAGCGCCTCAGTTCAATAAAAGCGGCAACACGTACGTACACGTGAACTGATCATCTCCTCCAAAATAAACATGACTAAACATCCGAAGGTGAGCTAACAGAAAGAGTACAACTTTACAATCCGTAGCCGGCCTCATGTAATCGTTCAATGAGTGTTTGAACCGCGCAAAGACGTCAATATAACGGCTTGTACACAGTATGTCACATAACGTCACATTTACCTCCAAAAAAACACAGTCGGTGACCATAAACTCATTAGTCGGCTAGAAAAATAAACTAGAGAGAGGAGCATTTTGGTAAATATATGCACCATTTAATATATTCAATATCATTTTTACTGTTTTTCAATGTTTAATTTATGTATATATTTTTAAAGCCACCATTTAAATGTTTATATATATATATTAAAAAAAACGAATTGAAGTAGAAATATTATTATGTAATTGTAACTTTTATTATAAAAACTTAATTAAGTGTAATTTAAGCAGTTGTGTAGCCTAAAAAAAAATCAGTCAGTTTTAACCTTCAATATTATAGTAATGTAGTACCAACTGACTCTCATGTATATATTACAGCATTAGTTAAGAATTTTTTTCCTTGAGAAAATTTGGCGTGTATACCTGATATATATCCAAAATAATCGGTATTGAATCGAATCAAATCGCAAGCTTGGGAATGAGAATCGAATTGTGAAATTTGTGTCAAAACCCAGCCCTACTGTAAATCACACATCTATGTGGTTTATGCATTTTGAGACTTGGATTGTGTTTGAGATCATCAGCTGGCTCGTTACTGTTACTTTTAATGAACACAAAGTTCATCAAATCCATTTCTTTGGTTTTCCCACCAAATTGATGTCACTTCCCAGAGGATTATGTGACTAAGCATTGATTCAGTGACTAAGCGTTGAGTCAGTGATGACGTTACTCAATTAACAATGAACTTTAACTGAAAAATTGACTGTTATTGTCCTAATGCATTATTGACTAACTATTTTCCGGGTTGACACTGTAAAGCTGCTTTGACACAATCTGCGCTATATAAATAAAGGTGACTTCACTTTTGTTAAAGTTTTTACAAAAGTGTAAAATAATTTAAAAACAATTAAAATTTGGCAATCGTAACAGCATTCCCAAGAAAGCATGTTTTGTTTGAAACTTTACAAAAAAGGACTAAATGAAGAAACAAATAGGATATTTTTTTATTTTACCAGGTGGTATTAGAAGTTACCACAGCACCCAGGAACCATAATGGCAACATGCACTGAAATCAAAGTAGTAAAATTATTTAGCACTGACATCTACACTGCTGTTCAAAAGTTTGGGGTCAGTAATTTTATCATTGAAAAAAGAAAAAAATAACAAGGATACATTTTGCTCAAAAGTGACAGCAAAGACATATTATAGTGTTACAAAAAATATATATTTGAAATAAATGCTGTTCTATTGAACTTTTAAAGAAATATTAAACATTCATCAAAGATTGTTGTTAAAAATGTATCTCAAAATGTTGTTTTCACAAAAATATTAAGCAGTATAACTGTTTTCAGCAATGATTATAATAAATTATTATTCTTGACATGTGACACTGAAGACTGGAGTAATGGCTGCTTTAAAATTTTAAAATCTATTAAAACAGAGAAGTTATTTTATAAAAATTATTTAAAGGTGGGGTATGTATTTTTTTCAAAAACGCTTTAGAAAACTGAGTCGGGCCGAGTACCAAAACAAACTTGTAGCCAATCAGCAGTAAGGGGCGTGTCTACTCATGATGTGGAGGAGAGAGCGCTCAGTGCACAGGACGGATATTAGCCGAGCCGAGCGACAGAAAGATAGAGATGGCGGAGGAAAACGTCTGCGGAACAAAAGAAGGCTAACGATAAGGCAAGAAGTAGGACCCGTGTAAATATCGGATCAGCTTTCCAGCGCTGGAGAGAACTTGAGGAGCGGAAGGCCTGCGATCGGACGCCGAGGTTGCTTTGTTTCTTCTCGATAGATGAGTAACACCGTGTCTACACCGGATGCGACAGTTGTCGTGTCGCGCCGCAATAGCTAAAGTCGGTCTACACTGGACGTTAGGGCTGTGTATCACCAGCAAAGTCACGATACGATACGTATCACGATACAGAGGCCACGATACGTATCACGATACATGACTGCACTGAATTTCACCTCAGCAGAATTTAGAAAAACAGCTGTTTATTAAACACTGTTTACTATAGTGCCATTTCTAACTATTGGCAGAGCAGCAGCTGAGCTCTGCATTATGAAGGGCCTCCATAATTGTACCACAGTACAATATAGGTAATTGCATGTGTTTCATGTTTACATTGTGCACTCCCCACCAGGTACGATATTCTGATTGTTTGCATCTTGTTTTTAAGCCCATAAATAATAATGTACTTGTTCTAATAAATGTATATTGTAATGTACTCATTCTAATATATTTAAAAAATAATTTACATTGCTGGTAGGTTATCATTGCACAAATTAACACACTCTCTACAATAAAAAAAAAATAAATTAGAAGAGTTCTAAACTAACGCGCTGTCTTGACTGTATCTAACGCGCACACGTTCAAGGCTGATTTATACTCGACGTGTCCAAGTTCGCTTTGAGTGCACGCGACGTCATTTCGCTTGGCAGTGTGCACAACATTTTTTTTTTGTAACTTTCCGCGCAGCTCCGCTTCCGAAGATGTACGAGTTCAAAGCGACTCTAGCCGAACGTGCACGTCTGTGCCAGCATTTGTGTGAAACAAGCAGTTTGGTGCAAAATTAGAAGAGTTCTAAACTAACGCGCTGTCTTGACTGTATCTAACGCACACACGCTCAAGGCTGATTTATACTCGACGTGTCCAAGTTCGCTTTGAGTGCACGCGACGTCGTTTCGTTTGGCAGTGTGCACAACATTTTTTTTTTGTAACTTTCCGCGCAGCTCCGCTTCCGAAGATGTACGAGTTCAAAGCGACTCTAGCCGAACGTGCACGTCTGTGCCAGCATTTGTGTGAAACAAGCAGTTTGGTGCAGTCACACACACAGATCACGTTGCACAGCCTCTCTCTCTCTCTCTAAATGAACAGTTGATGAATCACACTTTTCTGAGAATAGAATATAGAAGTGGAGATTGCTAAACTGCAAGCTAACCGCTGTTTTCAGAAAGCAAGTGCGTTTATCTTCAGTGGGGAGAGAGCGTGTACACAGGGTTGCCAGGTTGACAAAGCTAAATAACACGTTTAGCAGATATTTCCGTATTGCGCAAGTGTGAAGCTCTGTTTCGGGGATTACGTCTCTTTATATCAGGCAACCCAGTTGTGTTCCTCTGCGGCTAGATTAAACCTTGTTGTAGCCTATATATGCTCTATTAATTCTTTTTTAGAAACCTTGCACTTTTCTACTCCATTTTAAACGTTGTAAAATTTTAAACAAATTAAGAGCGGTCCGCTGCTGCACACGTGCCATAATATTGATACAGGGCCAGCTGTATCGATACTCGTATCGTCAAATCTCTGTGACGATACATCGTCGTATCGATATTTTGAACACAGCACTACTGGACGTGACAAAGCAACCGCTGAAAATCTTTTGAAATGTGTCAATGCGTCATAAATGGAACACACCAGCAGTTTTCTGTCGGGGATTTGTCGTGTTGTGCCACATATAGCGTAGACAGCATCACTGATTATAATGAGTTCTATAGTATTTTGTCGCGCTGCTCGCGTCCGGTGTAGACATGGTGTAACATTGGTTTTGCTTTGTTTCACAGAACTAATCGTTGCCTAGGTTTCGTACGTATGTGTAGGGCGGAGCTATCAAAATAGGGGCGACACCCTTTTGGAATAGGGGCGTGTTTGTTTTGGTGATTTGAAATATCAACATTGGCTACCAGAAATCACTTACCCCACCTTTTCCATAAATGTGTACAACATACTCTTGACCCAGCTTTAGTCTTCATCGTATTGCTTTTGTTTTGAGATGTTTCTTTTGCCCACAGAATCCTAGTGCTTGGGAAGCTAAATACGTTGGTTAAGGTGTGGATCCGTGAAGTCAGTGAAGTTAAGGTATCTTATTGGCCTTTTAATTATTATATACATGCATAAACTTCTGAATAACTGCTCACAGATACTAACTGTTATATATTTTCATATAATCACAGAATATTCCAGCATCAGTGATTGATAATGTTGGTGGAAAAATCTTCACGTTTGGATCCTACAGACTTGGCGTTCATACCAAGGGTACGTGTTATACACTAGTTCTCGATAGATTGATACGTGTACTTCACATAGTCTCTGTGTGTCTGCAATATCTCATTCACTAACCTAATTGTGTAGGTGCTGATATTGATGCTCTCTGCGTTGTGCCCCGTCATGTGGAGAGATCAGACTTCTTCTCCTCGTTCTATGAGAAATTAAAGGAGCAGGAGGAAGTCAAAGACCTGAGGGTATGCTGCTTTTTGTGTGTGGTGTACATGTACAGTGTACATCTTCCCTGCAATATCTGAGGCTTAATGATTGATTTTTGCTTTTGCCTTTGCCTTCTAGGCGGTGGAGGAAGCATTTGTACCAGTGATAAAGCTGTCTTTTGATGGCATTGAGGTAATTAAAAAAAAAAATGTTCAAACCTCTACAGTTAATCCAAAATGCCGCTGCAAGATTAATCTTTAATGAGCCGAAAAGAACACATGTCACACTGGCTACCAGTACACCAGTCACACCTTTTTATTTGCACTGGCTACCAGTAGCTGCTCGCATTAAATTCAAGGCATTAATGTTTGCCTACAAAACCACCACTGGCTCTGCACCCATTTACGTAAATTCATTATGCGTTCTGCAAGTGAACGCCATATTATTGAGCCATCTCAAAGAGGCACAAAACACTTTCACAGACTTTTTCATTAAATGTTCCCTCCTGGTGGAATGACCTGCCTAACTCAATCCGAGCAGCTGAGTCCTTACCTATCTTCAAGAAACGACTAAAAACACATCTGTTCCACCTTTATTTGACCCTCTAACTCTAGCACTTTCTATTCTATTTTAATTCTACTTTATCTACATTCATCTTCAATTTTTTTATTTAAAAAACAACAAAACACTAGCTTTCTATTTTTTTCTATTCTATCTACTTGTTTTTCTTTGTGTGTGTGTGTGTGTATAAAAAAAAAAATATATATATTTATTTATTAGGGGTGTACGATATAATCGTCTGCAATAATATTGTAATTGTTGTTTTAACGATGTGCGATTTGACATTATCGAGTATTTTGCAAAAACCATTCAAAACATCCCTACAGAGCGCACGCATACATTACGTGAAGTCTAGACTAGTGCACGTGCGCATTTAGTGTGTTTTCTTTCACTGCATGATTCAGTCTATTAAAATGCATTTAGAATGATCACAAATTCAAGACATGATGGCAGAAAATTTATATATTTATACCACTTCATATAGTTATTCAATTTCATACGAAGAGTGCCGTTTTTCTTGATTACAAATGTGACATTGAATTCAAATAAACAAGAAGTTAATTAAGAGACTTGCGTTTTAGATACCATATTGCTTGTTTTTGCTCTATTTCGCCAACAAAAATCATTCCGAATACAGCCACAGCGCTGTTTTGTGTCTCTGAGCAACATGACGGTGTTTCGTTCTTGAGTGAATCAACCGTTTAAATGATTAGGTTCAATCACAATGACTCACTTATTAACAGTGATTTGCTGCCACCTGCTGGTGGTTTTAATGACAAATTTCGGCTTTTTCTTTTCTTTTTTTTTGGATTTTTTTCATGTTTTAAATCATTTCAAATATCAGTATTCACCGTTTTGTTTAATATATCAAAACATTATTTATGCATCTGTAATTGCAGGTTAATTGCATTCATGTCTTGCATTGTGAGACACAAAATACATGCCTTAAATATAAAGGAATAGTTCATGCCAAAATTGCTATTTATTCCCCCTTAATGTCGTTTTAAGTATTATTTTTTTGTAATATGTTGATTGTAGATTGACATACTATTTGCCCGACTGGCACTACAAACCATTCCAGAGAACCTGGATTTGCGAGATGATGGCTTGCTAAAGAACCTTGACATTCGCTGCATCCGGAGTTTGAACGGTAGCTAATTGGTCATAATTGATGTTGGGGCTGTGTATTGACATTTTCAGAATTGATTCTGATTCACAAGATCTTGATTTTGATTCAGTATCAATTTGTTTGGATATATATCATGTCAGTTTATCTAAAGAAAATCAATCTCTCAACAAATCTGTACACTATACAGGGAACCCCGTCAGTTGGTACATTAACTTATTTTAAAGGGTAATTAAAGAGTCCAACAAATTCTATTGCTGTGCATTTTTAGATATAATAAACACTCAAAAGCGTTGCATACAAACATTTAAATTGCTCAAAAGGCAGTTTTTAATAAACTTTAATGTAATTGTTTCTACCCTAATTTATTATTGAAATACAAACATTTAAATTATATCTAATATTGGTTTTTATGACAGATTAATTTAAACACAATATATGAGAGGTCCTTTGCAGGTTAACTAAAAATTAAATTTTATAATGTAAGCTGGAGCAATTTTAGCAAAATCTTTTTTTTTTATTATTGCTAACTAATGAGATATGAACATTGAATGGCTTTCCTGAGGTAAAATGTAGTCTTAGATGATATTGTTTACAAACTGATTTAATGACGTCTTTCCGCAGGATATCTAATATTGGTTTTTATGACAGATTAATTTAAACACAATATATGAGAGGTCCTTTGCAGGTTAACTAAAAATTTAATTTTATAATGTAAGCTGGAGCAATTTTAGCAAAATCTTTTTTTTATTATTGCTAACTAATGAGATATGAACATTGAATGGCTTTCCTGAGGTAAAATGCAGTCTTAGATGATATTGTTTACAAACTGATTTAATGACGTCTTTCCGCAGTTGAAACAATTATTGAGCGATTTCACAAAACATGATAGATGGAACACCTGATGTTCATTCATGTTTATTTTGTGCTATAACTAATAGTAAAGAGGAAGAGATGAGGATTGTTTGCATTTTGCAAAAAAAACTTGACCGTTTCGAAGCTGAGACTTTTCTGTGTCAAAAGTAGTAATTCGCAAAGCTTATTGTGATTTATTTGTTGGACTGCACTACAAGTAATGTTTAGTAAACCACGCATCAACAGAAAACAGCAGAGACTAAAAGATTGATCTTGGAATTTAAGAATCCGTATCAGTTCATCAAAATGAAGGTTGATTAAAGTCGATTAACTGATGTTGTCAACCCAGCCCCAAATTTTGTTTGCTTGTTTAAGTTTTCCCCTGGTAATCTTAATTTATGTACTTTTTTTTTTTTTTTTCTCATTCTGCTGACTTACAGGTTGCAGAGTTACTGATGAAATTCTTCACCTGCATTCTGCTGACTTGCAGGTTGCAGAGTTACTGATGAAATTCTTCACCTGGTGCCCAACATAGAGAATTTCAGACTGACTCTAAGAGCCATCAAAATGTGGGCCAAACGTGAGTAGTTGCTTGTGTGTCAGCTTTGCATTTACTCTGTTTGTGGAACAAGTCACAGCTGGTCTTATGTGAAAACAAACCCCACCGTGACCTTAAATGACCTGTTGTGTTTGTGGGTATTAGTGCAGTCAATGAAAAGCAATACCGCAGCATTGTGCCTCAGGAGATTCGTTTGGCTTGCATTTGCTGCCTAACAACCAGTACGTGCTCATGTTTGCACTTTATTGAAAAACAATCGATCCTTGCTTGCCATTTGGCTTTTGTAAATGCTTCATTTACCCTTAGTCAGGATGTGAAATTGAAAAAAAAAAATGACAGGGCCGTTCATTTATGTGGTTGATTCGGAGTTTTACAGAAATTAAGAAATAAATGACATTATTTGAATCTCTTACAGGTCATAATATCTACTCAAATATTCTGGGTTTTCTGGGGGGCGTATCGTGGGCCATGTTGGTTGCAAGAACCTGCCAGCTCTACCCCAATGCTGTGGCATCCACACTGGTCCATAAGTTCTTCTTGGTTTTCTCAAAGTGGTGAGTTTTTCAAACTGCCCTCGACACCACTGGTTTGAAGTCAATGAGATAACAGAGAATATGAATACAAACGTCTGGTCTTTGTTTTCAGAGACCCATTCTCTTTAGATTCATTTATTAGTTCTTTTTCTTCCTGGCTGGTGTTTTTTTTAGGGAATGGCCAAACCCAGTCCTTCTGAAGCAACCTGAAGACTGTAATCTCAACCTCCCAGTCTGGGATCCCAGGGTACTTATTCATTGATTTATTTGGCTGTTTATTTGTTTTGTGTTGTAAGGCTATGATATTAAAATATATTTTGAGAGCATTCAGTGTTTTTATTGCCAACAAAACATTTAAACCAAAACATCCATTCTTGCCAAGAAAATTTCAGGTTAGAAGTTAAAATAATCAAGGCATAGCAATTTTCAAATATCTGTATATATCAGTAAATAACAATTTTCACCTATGTATAATTTAAAATCTATGTAGGGAGAATTTAAAACGTACATAGAATTGGGAAAGTGACTTGTGGAAATTAATCAGACTTCCAATGACATTTCCGATATTTGAGGTTACAAGATTAAGCACTTTAGTAATAAGTGATAAATCAAGCAATGTTTTGAGAGCACCAAACATTAAGATTAAGAGACTTTTAAAATGCCTTGATTACTTGCTTAAAGGGTTAGTTCACCCAAAAATGAAAATTAGCCCATAAATTACTCATCCTCAAGTCATCCTAGGTGTATATGACTTTCTTCTTTCAGACGAATCTAGTCAGAGTTATATTAAAAATTGTCTTTGATCTTTCAAGCTGTTTAATGCCACTCAGCGGGTGTTGCATGCATCAGTCCAAAAGAAGTTAAATAAAAAGCGCCCATCCATAAAAAAAAAAGTGTCTCACACGGCTCCGGGGGGTGAACAAAGGCCTCCTGTAGCGAATCGATGCGTTTTTGTGAGAAAAATATCCATATTCAAAATCTAATGATCACTTAAATGTAGCTTGCACACGGAAGCAGTTCTGGGCGGATGACGTATGAGGTCAGCTTTGCGCATGCGCCGCTCAGAAGTGACGAACGCGGTAGCGCAGGGGAGAGATCAAAACAAAACAAAGGTCACTTATTAGAAGTACAAAACGAGGATTTGTAAAGAAGAATGTCGGAGGATTTCGATATAAGCCAAGAGGAGACTGGTTTTCCTTTGCTAAAGTAAGGAAATTTTGCTTCCTTTGTTCCAAACGTTGGTTTTCACAAGACTCATGCGCAACGCTGAACTCACACATCATCAGCCCGGAACTGCTTCTGGGTATAACTGTTGGCGAAGCTATATTAAAGTGATCATTACATTTTGAATATGGATATTTTTCTTACAAAAACGCATCGATTCGCTACAGAAGGCCTTTGTCACCCCCCCGGAGCCGTGTGAGACATTTTTTAAAATTTTTATGGATGGGTGCTTTTTATTTAACGTCTTTTGGACTGATGCATGCAACACCCGCTGAGTGGCATTAAACAGCTTGAAAGATCAAAGACAATTTTTAGTATAACTCCGACTGGATTCGTCTGAAAGAATAAAGTCATATACACCTAGGATGACTTGAGGGCAGAGTAATTTATGGACTAATTTTCATTTTTGGGTGAACTAACCCTTTAAGTCTCGATATAGGTAACGAGTACAAAACTGATAGTTAGGAAATGTATTAAACTAATAAGAATCACATTAAAGTCATCACAATATTCATTATATTTCAGTAATTTTATATGAAAATAATATTGAATGTATCGTAAATGTTCAGAATATTGCTTTCTTATTTTGCTGTCATACAAACATTTTCATTAGACATAAATCTTATTCAAGCTTTCTGCACAGACCTCTATAGACACCACATTTAATATGTATTTTTCTAAAAGGTACAATGATTTTCCTGTGCGGTCTCAGTTAGATTATTCACCTTAGGCTATGTTAATGAATTGTGATCAGTTAGGAAATGTATTAAACTAATAAGAATCACATTAAAGTCATCACAATATTCATTATTTCAGTAATTTTATATGAAAATAATATTGAATGTATCGTAAATGTTCAGAATATTGCTTTCTTATTTTGCTGTCATACAAACATTTTCATTAGACATAAATCTTATTCAAGCTTTGTGCACAGACCTCTATAGACACCACATTTAGTATGTATTTTTCTAAAAGGTACAATGATTTTCCTGTGCGGTCTCAGTTAGATTATTCACCTTAGGCTATGTTAATGAATTGTGATTTATTGCACTGCTAATGTTGTTTTTTCTTCTTCTTTTTCCTCCTAGGTAACCCCCAGTGACCGGTACCACCTCATGCCAATCATCACACCAGCTTACCCTCAACAAAACTCCACTTACAATGTGTCCGCTTCTACTCGGGCCATCATGGTGGAAGAGTTCAAGCGGGGTCAGTCTCAGTTCTGAAGATCCCTAGAAATATTCTCCTAGAATAATGAAAATAATAATTTCAAAAATGTAATGTCAAAATTTTCAAACATGCATGACTTACTTTCTGCAGTGTAACACAAAATAAAACATTTTACATTGTTCACCTTGAATTTTTCAAAACGGAAATATTACACGTGTTTGACTCGCATTTCAATTGTTTAACTCCTCACAGGTCTTGCAATCACGGATGAAATATTGCAGAATAAAGCAGATTGGTCCAAACTATTTGAAGCACCAAACTTCTTTCAGAAATACAAGTATGTATTAAGCTGCATATCCTGTTGGACACTCATGGTGAGATTTAATCATTTCAATAAAGATTTATTTCTCAAAGCTGCACCCACGCACATTCATAGCCCTTTCACAAATATTATTTTATGTAATCCGTGTCATCAGTTTGAAATAAAAGCATTTTGCTTACTATCAGTTTATGCATATGGAGTAAAACACAATGGCTTTTATGGTACGTCAACATTTTTGACAATTAAAATGTGTAAACGTTACGATTGTAGAGCATGCCTGAAATGTAAGCAACTTTTTTTTAGAGATGGTTAAAGTTATATTTTTAAAAGGTAGGTATTTTAAGTTTTAAATGCTTTTCTATTGAAAAAAAAAGTTTTTACTGGTTTTCTTGTCTTATATTAATTTGTATACAATTCAAAAATAAAATGTTTTAGTTCACAATTTGTACAATGTATTTCTTGTTAGTCTGTGTTTACATAGTGTTTATTTTGTTTTCTATTTCCATCAATGTTTAGCATTTAGTCTGTCTGTGTTTTTTATTTTTAATTAGTGTGGTGTGAAGTAATGGCTTAAAGTCAATATCTCAGTCAAAAGAAACATGAAAGAAATAAGACTTTTGGATATTTTTAATGGTTAATAGAGGTCTAAAGCCGCACATTGCTTTTTTCCAGTCAACAGTTTTTTTGTTAGTGGGGGTTTTAGTGGGTCAAACTTTAACCAATTTTAGCTCATTTGAACCTGTCTGAAAACACTGTACAACAATCTTCTCACCCCACATGAGAATGCAGCGACAGTTCATTATGGTGCTCAAAATTCATAATCACCATTATTTCTTCCTTAAAGACAATGTAGCAATTAGCTGGTTTCAAAGAAGAAATCAAATGTGATTGATTTGCAGTAGCGCATTCTGTTCTGTCTGAGACAAGCCCCTAATGTGTAATCAGAGTGGGGAAAATGTCCAAAGTGTGTTGTCTTGCAGAAAAATACAAAGGATAAAATGTTAACATTTGAATCTAACGTTATTAACTTTTAATTTGCAAAATACAGAATATCTTGCTTTTGCTTTGGTCTCTTTATTTATTTGAGATATGAGATGTTCCACAGAAAATCATATTTTTTTTAAACAATATAACGCTGAAAGTTTGTGCATGACCATCTATTCAAATAACAAGTAACTTGTATTGAGTCACTTTTATAGGACAAAGTTAAGCAGTTATGCTTTAAATAAATGTATTTTGTAAAGTTTTAGTGGGAATCACGATGGGCTAGTTAACCCCAAAATGCAAATTTTGTCATGTACTTACCGTCAAGTTGTTTCAAACCTCTATGATTTTCTCTCTTCTGTTGAACACAAGATATTTTGAAGAATGTCGGTAACCAAACAGTTGCTGGTAGCCATTGACTTCCATACTATGGAAGCATTTTTCAAAATATCTTTGCTTTTTAAGAGAAGAAAGAAATGTATAGAGGTTTGGACAACTCGAGGTGTGACTAAATGACAACATTTTCATTTTTGGGTGAACTATCCCATTAAGAACATTATTTTTCAGCTTGATTGATATACGTGATCAGCATTTAGATCTTTTCGTGTTTCTGATCTACTGTAAAAGATGCTGTTAACGTGTGAAGTGTGTTCTTGGCTGGATATGAGTGATCCCTGCTGTGTTGAGTGAAGATATATTTGTCTTTGGAGAGAAGTGTAATGGTACAGTGTCAGTGATATCGGGGCGGGGCGGCCCTGTAGGTTTTGCCGGGTTTGGTTGAACAACTCTTCGTCTAAAGGATGTAATGGCATTGTTCTGTCTTTTATGTCCCAAGGCATTATATAGTGTTGCTAGCAAGCGCACAGGCAGAGAAGCAGCACTTAGAGTGGTGAGTACAGCACTGTCACACACTTTATCGGACCGATGTTCTGCTCATGTCCCCTGCATCTGTTTAAAAATGTTGCGGACTAGGACTAAATATGCTGTTTTTCTTACAGGGTGGGCCTCGTGGAATCGAAGATCCGAATCCTGGTGGGAAACCTGGAGAAGAATGAGTTTATCACACTCGCTCATGTGAATCCACAGTCATTCCCGGGACCAAAAGAGGGAACTGACAAGTGAGTTTCAGATGCTTTTGTCCTTTCTTTTATTGAGCTTTAACAAAGGCCTGAAACCGACCTAAGAAAGGAAGGGATGGCAATAGGAATTCTCTTTACTCGCTCTTTTCGTTTGTGTACAAACAGGGAGGAGTTCAGCACAATGTGGGTAATAGGTATCGTGTTCAAAAAAATGGAAGGATCAGAAAATCTTAACGTGGACCTGACGTTTGACATCCAGACCTTCACAGACACGGGTACGATTTGGTTCATCTTGGCAAGAGAACACACAGGAAGTGTTGGCATTGCTTTTGTTCTCTGGATGTTTGCTAGTATTGTGCTATGACTAAAAAACTGCTCTCAGTAATCAATGTGTGTTCTCTGAATGGCTGTAGTTTACCGGCAGGCGATCTCTAGTAAAATGTTTGAGCAAGATATGAAAATCACAGCCATGCATGTGAAGAGGAAACAACTGCAACAACTACTGCCCAAAATGGCCATTCAGAGGAGCAAGAGAAAGGCAAGTGCTCATCTGTTACTTTGCAAATATGCTGAACAATCGTTTCAAAATGTAGAACAAAATGCATTTGCTTAGAAATTTAGTTTTTTATACGTTTTTGGAAAACAAGTTTATATGACAAGAGATTTCAAGTATTAAATTGTGACCATGGACCACAAAACCAGTCTTAAGTAGCGCAGGTATGATTGTGGCAAGGGCCAAAAATCATTAGGATATTACGTAAAGATCATGTGCCATGAAGATAGTTTGTACGTTTCCTACCGTAAATATATCAAGACTTCATGTTTTGATTAGTAATACGCATTGCTAAGGACTTTATTTGGACAACTTTAAAGGCGATAACAAACCATACATCAATGGAAAGCTTACTTATTCAGCTTTCAGATTATGTATAAATATCAATTTTGAACAATTTACACTTAAGAGGTGTCTAGAATGATGTCTTGCAAATAATTTTCAAAATTGTTTTTGAAATTTTTTTTTTTAAAGGTTTTTGAAGTTTTGTCGTTTGACATCCTGAAATGTATTGACCTTGACACAAACAGTTGAAGGGCTACACAAGTTTTTTTTTAGCTTCCATGTTTTGTGACTTTGATTTAGGGGCCATTTACACAACAACGTTTTCAGCCAAAAACGGGAAACTTTTTATGCGTTTTGCCTGTTTGTTTACACGACAACGGCGTTTTGGGGACTGAAAACGCATATTTTGAAAAATGGGTTTCAAAGTGCAAGTTTTTGAAAACGGCACCGTTATCGTTTCCGTGTAAACACCCAAATATGGGAATCTTTGAAAACGGTGACGTCATGCGAGTGCACAGTACGTGTTAGGTATGTAGACATGCGCAGTACATGTCGATTTTAAAGGCAAGAGTGAACAAACATACACAACAATGGCGGAGTATATGGTACTGTTGTTGCTGCTCAAGAGTTTGCTAACGCTGCTTTAGCAAAATGTGGATTTACTTCACCAATATTACAACCAACAGCGGAGACGCGTCATATACAACATAAAATCGTCACTTCTCTACAGGTACGGTTTACTAGCAAGGTGACAGTGCCAACTACTGGCCTGGCATACGTAGCACAGCGTTTTTGGCCGTTTTCGTAGATATGTGTAAATGCAAATCATTTTGAAAACATTGTCGTGTGTACGTGAAACTTTTTAAAAACGCAAGGGAAAAACGTTCCTGTTTTTGACTACATCGTTGTTGTGTAAACGTAGCCTTAGTAGGCCAAGCCTCACTGCCTGTTTTTAAAATACTATTTAAAATGTTATGCTAGATTCTTTACTCTAGGACACCTTTTTGACTCCAATACAATATTTGAAGGCCCCCCTATATTTGCTATATAGATATTTCCTCTAGTGTTTTATGATTTTCTGCTTGTTTCCAAACTTTTGTTAACAAACTTGGACAGTTGACATTTAATTAACCACATTTCATTGTTTGATTATATAGAATATTCTGTATGTCCTTCAAAAACCAAACAAACAAAAAGCAGTAGTTATTGATGGAAAGATGATCTCAGTTCATTATGAATTTTAGTTTTTAGCATTTTATTGTTTTCTTTCTTAATATTTAAATACTTTCTGTGGCTCGGTTTAGGACCAGTGTTTTAAATGCTTTATTTTTTTTATTTTACCTTTAATTTGAAATACATTATCTCAAAGTTTTATTGATATTTAGACATTTTGTTATTGTAGTGACTAGTAACGTCGATAATGAGACCTTTCTCACTCAGTAGTGACCTACTAATGCTATTTGTGAACTTTTTTTTTTTTTTTTTCTTCTCTCTCTGTTTTCCTGTAGCTTTCATCTGATGGTCTTCGTGCGATGAATGATGGCAGTCTCGATCTATCAGTTGACAGTGACAACAGCATGTCAGTGCCGTCCCCCACGGGCCTTTCAGCTGCCAAGGTCGCCCGTGCCTCCAGCCCTCAGGGGTAAAACATCAAACCATTTTCACCTGGTCACCTGTTGCCCTAATGTTATTTGCTTAACTTTCTGTGACTCATATCTTTTGGGAATACTGGTACACATTACCAGTTAATGGGGAAGTCGTGGCCTAATGGTTAGAGAGCTGGACTCGTAACCCGAAGGTTGTGGGTTCGAGTCTCGTACCGGCAGGGATTGTAGGTGGGGGGAGTGAATGTACAGCGCTCTCTCCCACCTTCAACACCACGACTGAGGTGCCCTTGAGCAAGGCACCGAACCCCCAACTGCTCCCCGGGTGCCGCAGCAAAACAAAAGGCTGCTCACTGCTCTGGGTGTGTGTTCACGGTGTGTGTGTGTGTGTGCACTTTGGATGGGATAAATGCAGAGCACTAATTCCGAGTATGGGTCACCATACTTGGCCACATGTCACTTTCACTTTACTTCACATGCCTTTTTTTCCTCCCCTCCTCTCTCTCTGACTGTAGCTCCACTGGGACTGCCACAAACACCTCAGATTTGCAGGGAAAAACAGACACTTCAAGAGGAAGCACGCTCTTGGCAGGTGGTATGTCTACTGGGGTCATTAAGTCACTTTAAAGTAGATATTTTCATTTTGATAGAATAATCTCTTGCCTCATTGTTCCAAACTTGTATGACTTTCTGTTGCACAGAACACAAAAAGATATGTTTTGAAGGATGTTAATGCTGCTTTTTCCCAAAAGATTTATTTTATGAAAGTCATCCTGATCTCTTTTTTCCTTATTACTTCAACCGATATTTTCTTACGACAGAAGTGTGACATGGCAAATGAAAAGTGACTTAAGTGTCACAATGGAAAAGAACAGCATGAACATTCTTCAAAATGTTTCCTTTTGTGTTCCACCGAAAAAAAGAGTTATATGGGTTTGGAACACCATGAAGGTGAGTGAATGATGACGGACTTCTCATTTTTGGGATTTTAAAAATAACTTTAAAGTGCATTTAATTTGTGTTTATGTTTTTAGTGCTACTTAATGCTAATACTGATTTTGTTTTACAATCATTGCAGTGGACGCCACTAAGCCAGATAATGTTGGGACTTCCAGCAGCAATGCCCCGCGAAAGGGTGCAGCTTCACTAAAGCAGCCCGCCTCACCCGTTCAGCATGACTCGGAGAAGAAAGCCAAAGTGGACAGTGTACAACAGAACGCTCATCCCAGTCCATGTTTATCTGCTGGCCCTGCTGGACCTGCCTCACCCCTTGAGAATGAGATGTCCAAGAAAGCCAAAGTAGAGGAGGTAAAAGACAACAATGTCAAGCCAAATGTTTTTTTTTTTTTTAAGCTTTATTTTCAGCATTGTGTATTGTATTTTGTATTGTACACCTTATTCAATCCAATCATTAACATTACATATAAAGTGTGGACAGTGTCTAAAAAGTGTAATTAAATCCTACTCTTCCAGCTCTCAACCCCAGAAGCAAAGTCCTCAGGTGAAACTGATGGCCGTGTAGCTGTGGATCCAGCGGTAATGGCTATTTGTTCTTACTTTTTGTTGCAAAAGTGCCAAAATGTTTCTTCTTTGCATCCGTCCAAGGGCTCCAGACTAACATTTGAGAGCAGTGGCACCAGCGCCACTAAGTTCTGCAGATGGTGGCGCCAGGAGCAGATTTGGTAGCGCTGGGGGTGGTGTGTGGGAGTATTAAAATATAGATCATTTAATCATAAAATTACTATTGTTTTGCATTAATAAGTGCAGTTACTAATAATATTACATGTTCATTTCTTGTTTATTTTCCTTTTGTTTATTGTTTATACAGATTTGACAGTAAAGCACTAAGCTTGAGTTAAGATGCATACAAAATTTACTTTTATTAACAACAGTTACGGGTGCAAAATCTAATTTTTATATAGAAAATGTATATATTCCACTCTTATTCTTATTAAATGTACCATTAATCTTCTAGTACATGGAACTGACCGACTTCAGTGATTGTGTGATTTAGTAGCAAACTGAAGAAAAGTTTTTCAAGGCACTTTGTGACTTTTTTTTACTTCATACATAAAGTGTAAAATTCTGACAAAATCTGATTTCTTGATGATTTGAAGTTTTATAATAGTGATTTTATCATTTCAAAATATAGAGGAAAAAGTAGAAATGAATGACTAATAAGCCAATAAGTGCTCCTCTGCTGCCGTCTACTGGTTATAATTGTGATTTGATGTTTTTTTTATTTATTTTTTTTATTTGACATAAGTGTTTGTTTACCACAAAGTATATTTTGGTCATCCCATTAAAAATAACATTCAAACTGGATCATTTTAGAGCTTTAAAGTGCTGGAAATAGTTGTGAAATGCTTGAAAGTCATTGAAAAGTGCTTGAATTTCTCTCTTAAAAGGTTGTACAAACCCTGAAATGAATGATGTAATGCATTCGACTATTTCTAAAACAACACCATGGTTACAGTTAGCGTTACTGCTTCTGGTTTCCTGACGTACGTCAGTGCTGTTTATAACAGAGAATTCTGTGCAGAATTTGAATGATTCTCACAGCAACCTTATCATTGTGCGGCGAATTCAAACACTTCTCACTGGATCTCGCAGCACTGTTGCATCTGTGCAGTAACAACAGTGTCGCAAAATCAACTTTGGCTTCCGAGTAAAGCTGTTCTGAGCTCGGACAAGTTTGTTTGCGTCAAGATGCGCAGCTGAAACGTAGCGCGGTTTAGTTTCGCTGTTGTTTTGTTTGCCGTTTGATGTTTTTCAAATGCAAAAGAAATGGCAGCACTTATGAGTTGGACAATGCGGTGGTCGCGCCAGTGCGACCACTCACAAAAATTAGTCGCACCGGCAGAAAAAATGGTCGCAAAATGCGACTATTTGGTCGCAGTCTGGAGCCCTGCGTCCCCTGAACTCGAAGAGGCAGTAATCTTCATTGTTCATCGCCCAATTTCAGTGTTTTTGTCATGATTGTTGCATTATTATTTTTTTCCAGCCGAGCGTTGAAGTGGTTCCTTCAGAGGGTGAATCTAAAACTGAGACAGAATTAACGGTAAACCAATGCTGAAAAAGGGTATGCTAGTTATAATGATAAATGGAGGGTATATGTGAGAAGGCAAAATGCTGACGTTGTTTCCTGTCATTCTCAGGTGGTGGACACAGCAGAGGAGATGCCACCCGCCCAGGTAAGGACATGATCATTTGATTAATGCACAGTAATCTTTATCCTATTCAGGCACAAGTCAATTTTCTGTTCTCACTGAAAGCTTACCAACCAACCAAAACAATTCCTAATCTCTATCGTTTTAATAAAACATCTTTTATTTTAAGCAGCACAACTGTTTTCAACATTGATAAATAAGAAGAAATGTTTCATGAGCACCAAATAAGAAGTATAAAACGGATTGTTCCGGTCCTTGATTCTGATTGGCTGAGCCACGTTCGAAGCTGTTGTAAATTACACTACGAACACACACCTTTGTTTACGTTTGCGTGTTGCTCGGCAACCACTTTGTTGCAACCACAACTGTTTCTGAGGAACTACATTGTTTGCTGGAAGAATACTGTTTGTATTAATATCAATACACTTGATTTGCTTTATTAAACCTTTCTACGTATATGGAATAACCGTTTTATAAAAGCAATAAGCCCCGTGAAGCCGTGGTTTACAGTGAATTTATAACCGCTTCGCGTCCTGCCTAACAACAACGCCCCTTAGCTGTTATAAATTCACTGTAAACCACGGCTTCACGGGGCTTATTGCTTTATATTAGAACGATTTCTGAAGAATCATGTGACACTGAAGACTGGAGTAATGATGATGAAAAATCAGCTTTTAATTACGGTTTAAAATATTATAGAAAAGTTACTTTAAATTGTGATATCTCTCGATATTACTGTTTTTACTGTATTTTTGATTAAGTGCAGCCTTGGTTGGCTTCATGGCTTTTCAAAAACAAAACATCTTACAGACTAAATATTTGAGTAGTAGCTAATTATGATTTCAAGAGCTTTTAACATCAAGAGCTTTTTGTTACATCAGTGTTTGAAGGACTGATGTTAGGCTTTAATATATAATTGTGTATTAAGTTTATTCCAAATATCATTCATTTGATAATAAATGTTGTATTTGAAATAGTCTTTAGTAGAGCTGAATGGAAATTTCTATCAAAATGGACAATGAATAAATGTATGGTGTCCATTACATAGGATTAATGTATTTTCAGTTGTGGAAAGCAATCTACAAAAAACAAACCAACATATTTTCACAAATAAAAGTCTACATTGTTGCAAAGAGAAATCACTGTGATTGGTTTATTTGTATTGTCTTATTGATTATAATATATTTTGAATAATAATAATTAAAAAAAAAAATTCTCAGTCAACCTCCAAACTAAAAAAAAAAAAAAAATTGTGATAGCTGTTGGTTAAACAAATTAACTATACAGGGAAGCTACACTAGGAAGAGTGTGTTCTGGAAAATGTATTTTACGTTTTTTGGTTGGGATGTGTGTTTACACAATTTTACACAAGCCAGGCCCATTATATATAGGTCCAAACAATGGTCTGATTTTTTTTCTCTCAAGTTTTTACTGTTTAGATTTAGCTGAAATGACCCAACTATACTTTAAATAGATACATATACTTTTTTTTTACTTGATAGAGTTCGTCATATTCAAATTTGAAGGCTAATTTTCAGACAAAAGTAATAATAATAATAATAATACCGGTAATAATTTTTATTTATATAGCGCCTTTCCAAAACCCAAGGTCACTTTACAAGTCAGGTTTAAGGAACAGAAACCGATAGACATCAAAAACAGAACGCATAGCAATAGCTGAGAGTAATATACAGAGACCACTTACAAAGTTAGATTAGAGATACATGAGAATGTAGATAAACATCCGTAACGGTACAATTTACAGACTGCGAGCTGAAGAGTGAAAAGTCGTCTTCTCTAATCAGTTTCAGTATGCCCTGATATAGGTGTTGCGGAAAGAAATCTATGGAAAACAAAACACAAATGAAGGAACACTTTTATTTAGGTAATTAAGTCATATTCTACTTATATTGACATCAAAAACAGAACGCATAGAAATAGCTGAGAGTAATATACAGAGACCACTTACAAAGTTAGATTAGAGATACATGAGAATGTAGATAAACATCCGTAACGGTACAATTTACAGACTGCGAGCTGAAGAGTGAAAAGTCTTCTTCTCTAATCAGTTTCAGTATGCCCTGATATAGGTGTTGCGGAAAGAAATCTATGGAAAACAAAACACAAATGAAGGAACACTTTTATTTAGGTAATTAAGTCATATTCTACTTATATTCTGGGGTGAATTTAGTTCCAATGAATTTTCTGTTGATTGCCCAGGGCCGTGCAACGTAAATCTTAATGTCTTATTGCAGTCACAGCTTGTTCAAACAGAAACTCTTATCATAGAAGAGATGATTTATTAGTTTGTATCACTTGGTTAGGACACGCTCACGATTATTCCCATTCATTGTATAGCGTGAAAAGCGCTATACAAATAAACTTGAATTGAATTGAATTCGTCTCATCAATCTGATGATCTGTCTTATGTTCCGCAGAAAACACCCAACGCTGATCTGTCGGATGTCCCGATGCTCCCGGCCAACCCCATCCCCGTGGTCAAGAACTCTATCAAGCTGAGACTCAGCAGGTAGAAGCGACTCGATCTTTGGCCAATCTCGTACTGGGGAGGTGAAATCCCTTCGTTTCCTGTCCATGTGCAACACGGCTCTCCACAAGAGGGCAGCTCTGTTCTTCCACAAACTTCCCTGTGCCCTCTCCCTCCCTACAATGCAAAAATAGAGATGTCATACCCAAAAACTTCAATGTGATTTAATGTGTTTGTGTGATTTGGTGATTCTTATCACATCCTTCTGTTTTGACCTAAAAGACGCTTTATGCATTTCCCAAATCAGTAAAGAGGCATGTAATTATATTCCAGGGTACCGTTGGTCTGTTGGAGACCAATCCACCACATTGTACAGAGCTGAAGGTGTAGACGAGCATCAAAGCGTGCTCAGTAGGTGGAGATGCATTGAATCCGCGTGAACTAATGACCGTACTAATCTGACACGGAAAATTCACTAGCTAGCTCATCCAGATGATTCTAGCTCACTAATGCAGCTGTAATTGAACCAAATCAGTCTCAGATTAGTGTAAACACCATCGTTTCGCTCCGCCGTCTTCGCGGGGCATTAATTATGGGTGTTATTAGAAGTGGAGTAGCTCGTATTCCCAGCATGCTCTGAGGAGACCAGTGCTGGCCGTTCATTTAGGATTGTTTTGCCA
>NW_015505893.1:393374-394932 GCF_001515645.1 Sinocyclocheilus grahami
TATTCATTAAAACAGAGGCTACAATATTGAAACTTTTATTTGCTTTGAACAGCTTAGTTTTCTTATTATATGCTGGGATTTTCCGAAGGTGGAATCAAAGGTGCGTTTCGAATGACTATTGTGATTAAAATGGCAGGTCATCTCGTCGCTGTTGATCTGATTTTGAGGATGTGGATGTGAAAATATAAAAGATTGATTTGAGTTTCAAACGAATAATGGTTTATTGGGGCAGGAGAGTGATTTTGTTCATTTTTGAAATCTGTACAAGCTTTTCTTACTCTGTGTTTTGTGTTTACTGTGGATTCGTGTCACGGTAAAGCTGCCGCCCCAGGAGCACTGTCGTCACAGCACAGATTCACTCCTGTGAAACGCCTCCTATGGCCTTGCAATGTTCTTTCAGTTCTTTCATACGCTTATTTGTAAGGACAAGGTATTGTACTTTTTCACAAATAAAAGTCTACATTGTTGCAAAGAGAAATCACTGTGATTGGTTTATTTGAATCGTCTCAACAGCAGCATCATTGTTCTGATGCAGTGGTTTATTCTCTTCACATTGCAGACATGTAAAAAATTGTTTTTAATATTTTATTGTGTATACACAATATGGACAAAATATTGGGACCCCCCCCCCCCTAATGAACAGGTTTTACTCCTTTAAAAATTTCCCAACCACCTGCTTGCACACACGGAGCGTGCTGGGTACTATTTTCAGGCGCTGCATAAAATCATTGCGCCTGCTGCACCCATGGTACGGCAGCAAAGTTCCTTGATTATTACGCCGGAGTGAGAGTATAGTTCCTAGCCATAATGGCCTAGAAAATCGTTGGTCTTAGTGCACGATGTCACTACAGAAGAGTCAAGTTTTAAATAGGAAAAGTATCGAAACTCTTTGGTCATTTTTGAGCGAGATGCTAACGGTCTAATCGGATTCAATGATCTATGCTAAGCTACAGCTAAAAGTGCTACCGCCAGACCCGGAGATCGGCTGAATCAATTCGAAAACGGTAAAACTCAACTGTTTAACTCTAGGGGAGTTGGAAAATGAGCCTATTTTCAAAAATAGTGGAGTGTTCCTTTAAAGCATATAATGATATTCTAGGGAATTGTGTGCTTCTAATTTTATATCAGTCGTTCGGACGGGACCCTTTTCTATTCTAACATGACAATGCCTCTGTGTATAAGGCAAGGTTCAAAAAGAAATGATTCAGTCAGTGTGGAAGAACTTGACTGGTCTGCAGAAAGCCAAGTCCTAACGGTGTGAATTTAAATGCAGACTTTGAGCCAAAAACTCCTCACCAAACACCAATGACAGCTTGTGCATATGCGCACAGTCATTTTAGACACTTCCAGAACTGTTGCAACAGATGGAAGTACAATTTTTTAAATGCATGACTTATGTTTCCATCTTTGTACCTTTTTCTGTTCTAAAGAAGGATGTGTCCCAATACTTTTGTCCATATATACCAGGGGTGGCGAACGTCGGTCCTGGAGAGCCGCAGCCCTGCAGAGTTTTGCTTCAACCCTAATCAAACACACCTGAACAAGCTAATCAAGGTCT
>NW_015505893.1:395075-423834 GCF_001515645.1 Sinocyclocheilus grahami
CCTAATCCAGGGATCCTCAAATCTGGCCCACGAGATCCACTTTCCTGCAGAGTTTAGCTCTAACCCTAATCAAACACACCTGAGCATGCTAATCAATGTCTTCAGGATCATTAGAAAATCACAGCTAGGTGAGTTTGATCAGGGTTGGAGCTAAACTCTGCAGCGCATTGGCCCTCCAGGGCAAGATTTGAGGAACCCTGCCCTAATCCCTTCAAAGGGTTTACCCTCCGGAGTGAGAGCTTTGAAGGGTTGAAGGGTGTAGGGGACCAAACAACTGTTTCTTGAAGTGCCCTTCTGCGTCATCATCACGTGCCCACACGGAGGCGCCGTCATCATGCAAAACATCTGCGCAAAGGATCATGGGAGCCCGAAGTGTCCATCAGTTGTACCCATCGAAATCCTTCATTCTGAAGGGCCCTTTGAAGTGGCCCGTTTTGAGCACTTCGGTTTAAATAGGCATATTTTTTTTTAAACTTTAAACGTTTTAACCATATCATTTTGATAGTGTTTATATTCATATATAGTTTTTATATTCATACATTAGTTTTCATAGCTAATATTTCAAACAAAGGTATTATATCAGTATGCCCTCATATAGGCGTGGTGTGCGAATTTTGAAAGCAAATCAGGCTACATATTTATATAATTTAATTGCCAATATTCACTTTGCTTGCTTGACAAATGTTCATTTTGGACCCGGGTTTGTTGAATTAACTGAACCTTTTGTCGAAATGTTCAAACAAGTTTTTGGTCACATTTTTTGTTGTCACAGTGTAATTACACAAATAAGTACAGTACAACGTAACTAGCAACATGTACTTACTATTTATTTAAGGTCAGGGTTTGGTGTAGTGTTATTTGCTTGTAATTATACATAATTGACTGTTATTACTACAGTAAATGTTACAAGGACACATTAAAGTAAAGTATTTTTAGTCAAGGTGTAGGTAATGACTGACTTTTACAAATACTCAAAAAAATAGTGTTTTTTACACTTAAAATACTATTTAACCTTAGTGGTTTGAAGTAAACAACTTGAACACCAATAGTCCTGACAGCCACTACTCTGTTTTATCCCATGCACTGCAAAACGTCAAGATTTCTGGAATGTTCTGTGTGCTTCTTCAAAAGATAGCATACAGTTACAAAGTATGAGCAATGCAGTGATGCTTCGCTATAAGCAATCACCACTGTTTCCTGGGACTGTTCCCCAAACTTTCCCCACTTATTGGTCATTCTACAGTTAGTCTTGCCCCAAATTCATGCTAATGGTCTAACCAGAAGTTCAAACAAGCAGAGCAAAGTTTGAAAGCACCACAGTGTTTACACTCTTCAGCAAGGCAGCTTACCAATGGATCACAATGGTTAAACTAAGATTGGTTGAATAAACTATGCACATTATCTTTAAATGTCCTTAGCATGTCAGTGTGAATGCACCTTTCAATGCATTTTGGACAACACTTTAGCAGGCTATAGAGACCAATTCTGACTATTATCTAATTGCTTATTAGCATGCATACACTCTAAAAAATGCTGGGTTAAATACAACCCAGTGCTGGGTAAAATAGGGACAAACCCAGCAATTGGGTTGTTTTGACCCAGCGGTTGGGTTACTACCCAGAAGGTTGGGTTAAATGTTTGCTGGGTTTGTCCCTATTTTACTCAGCACTGGGTTGTATTTAACCCAGCATTTTTTAGAGTGTATTATTAACATATTGGCTGTTTATTCGTACTTATAAAGCACATAACCTTATTCTGCATCCCTAATCCTAAACTTAACAACTATCATACTAACTGTTAATAAGCAGCAAATTAGGAGTTTATTGAGGCAAAAGTCGCAGTTAATGGTTTGTTAAATAACCTTAAAATAAAGTTTAGTTAAATTTTTTGTTTAGTTCACTTTCATTGTTTTTTGTTTGCTAGCCAGTTCAATAAACTGCTAATCAACAGTTCAAAAATCAAGACATTTTTTCTTCTTCTTTTCTTAATTGTTGTTTGGAAGTACAAGTACCCAGTTACACACTTTAATTTGTTCAGCTGTTGTTGTTGATTGATCAATAATCATTATGGTCAGCTGAGCATAATGATGATGGCTTACCTATTCTACAAAAAAAGAAAAAGCTTTGTGATCTCACTTTGTGATCCTTATTCAGTGTGTATTTGTGTTCTTGAACCAGATAAGGATGAGTTTGTCTCAAAATGCCTGCCCTCATCCTGCTTTTAAAAGTTACACCAAACTGTTGTGTCCAACACAAGGTTTAATGAAGAATTTCTATAATCGTTATTTAGAATATATTTATTTCTGTGATCTCAGCAAGATTTTAAAGGGGAGGGGGAGGGGAATTGTTTCCCATATTTTTTGTTGTTGACATCAAAACCTGTGTCCAGTCATACTCTACAGTGTCTTCATGTGTCACTTGATAGAAAAAGCATCTTAAGCACATCTTTATTGAATAATATTACACTCTAAAAAATGCTGGGTTGTTTCAACCCAATGTTGGGTCAAACATGGACTAACCCAACTGTTGGGTTAAAAAGCTAATTTAAAAATGTAACCAAAATTGAACCCAACAGTTGGGTTAGTCCATATTTGACCCAACATTGGGTTGAAACAACCCAGCATTTTTTAGGCTGGTCCTTTGCCAGCACATGACCAGCATAAACCAACATAAACCAGCAAAGGACCAGCTCAAACCAGCATCCCAATGATATGGAATGGATATCTATATATATCTATAATCTTATGTCAAGATTATAAAAAGTTTTGATTCTAAAAGACCGTAATTCATTTTGTAATATGACACTTGACACTAAGGGGAGGAGACCGCCAAAAGATATTAAAGTACAATTTCCATGGTAATTCAATGTCTGATTTCAAAATGGTTTTCACAGGATGAATCTTGGGCTTCTAAGCTTTCAAATGATATATGATTTATGATGATTACTAAAAGATTTGATAGAGAAAAAAGACAACAAAAAAAGAGCGGCAAACGTCCCACAGGTGGGACGGTGACAGTTATATAGTTTACTTGGGGATGCAGCACATGACCAGCATAAACCAACATAAACCAGCAAAGGACCAGCTCAAACCAGCATCCCAGCGTCAAAACATACCTAACCAGCATATGCTGGTTTTTTCAACAGGGTTTGGTTATTTTATTATCTGTAGCCTAGTTGGACAGCAGATTGAGGGCAGTTTGCTCGACTAGCTCTTTCAGTCATGTAGTCACTGTCCAGTGGTCAACAAAACTGATAGGATCTTCACTGATCGACCCAATGAGACAATTTAGTATATACATTTTACAGCAGGACCAACTCGTGCGTGTGATATGTGCGTTCTTGTAATCCCATGCTTTCCTTCTCAGCCTCTGAAGAGTTGTTATGAGGCTCAGTGCCTCAATGCTTCACTCTTGACTGTTGCTTGCAGTTTTGTTGTTTCTTTTCCAGTAAGGCTGTCTATCTACGTTATGTTCTGTTCTTCGCTGACGGCTCCAGCGCAGGTGATAAAAGCATAACCTTCACGTTAATGAAGTACTCACACTAAAACATTGCTGTGTTCAAAGTGCGATGCCATGTTCATGAAATGAAAGGGGCTGTCTGTCTGTCTCATTCAGATCAAAACCTTCAGAAGTTACAAACACATTGTAGCTACCATTTCACTGAGACATCCAGGCTTTTAATGAGAGCAAAGCACTATGGGTAGAGGAAGGACTCGTTTCATTAAGTCACTCCAACAAAGGCCTATGTGGAGATGGTTTTCAAATTTAGCTCAATTTTTTTTTGTTGCTTAGTTAAATGCATGTTCTCATGGATTTTCCGTATCTCACGGAAACTAAACATAAAGTCGTGAATGGTTCAAGTGCCGTGTTTATACTACTTTGAATCTGTAGGTTCAAGGCTTTAGAATAGTTGACCCAAAATTGAACACGAGTCAAAAATGAGTCATTTCTTATGTCGTGTTTGTTCTGTCGAACAAAAAAGGACTGAATGAAGACACGTCAGCCTTCTTTACCTCAGAAGAACAAAATTAAGTGGGTAGCCGTATTTATTTATTTGTCATAAACTGATACGTTGTTACCACAAGGTTTTTTTGTCTTTATCATTTCAACAGCTCTACTAGCTCACTAGTGCTGGATAGATCGATAAAATGATCGTTTCATTTATTTGCGAGTGTGCACTGACCGTATTTTCATATAACAACCGGTAGGTGTCGCTGTTGTTTTCATAGTCAGTTCTGTTGAGGTACTGCTTTTATATCTTCAGGCAATGCGCCCTTTTCATGTTCACATGAAATTCAAAAGAAAAATGGACTTTCTATAACTTTAATAAATAAAACAATGTTTATAACACCTAAATAATTCCTAGTAACGAAAAAATGACTAGACGTTTGCCTTTTGAGGGGTTTCCTGTTAGTGGCAAGCACCTGCTAAGTGCTGGATATTATTTAAAAATGGCATGCAAATTGGCCTTTGTTAGCTGCTGATGAGGAAACATTTGAATAACAATATCCTGAGTGCGGTGACGTCTGCTCTTCAGGTGTTTCTGAGCATGGCAGGGCTTTATGAGGAAGTATAATTAGAGTTAAACACTACTAGTCGGTTTACCAAACCTCCACTGCTACTGCTGCAGAATCAACTCTTCTCAAAGTGTTTGTTTGTCAATTAAAAATGACATGTGTGCCAAGTCTTGTTGCACTGAATTCATATGACTGTAATGAAAGTAACGTTTATGGCATATGGTTTTGATTTTACCTGGGTCATTTTCACCATGCTGTAGCCTACTTGTTCATGCCCCATGTAGCTAGGCCTAAATATAGAATAAAACCACATTTGATAAAAATAGAAATGATTTTACACTTTTTTTTAATGAGAAAATCCAGTTAATTGAACACCGGTGAATTTTAAATAATTCAGATTTTAGCAGATGTTGCCATTTCCCCAGTTTATTCAAACATAACCCAGGCTTCATTTGTTCCTTTCTCTAACTGAAATGCTTCCAACAAAACATGTTTTCTTGGAAATATTGCTTGAATTGGTTTGTAGGATTTTCCCTTGAACTAAAATTCAATTGCTTAATGACAATCATCCTTTAGGAAATGATATCCTTTTGGTGGGTAAACTGCAGGATCAAACGAACACATTTGACAAAATTACAGTAATTAGAATTTGAAAATGTCAAACGATGATTAACAAATATCAAACTTAAAACGTACATGCAAATAACCAACTCTCACCCAAACAATGGATAACTTGAGTTCTTTATTTTCATTAGGTTTGGCATCCTTTCATTTTTCTTGCCATTGTATAAATCAGGTTTTCCCAAACTTTTTGTCATTGGTGTAAAATACTTGCAATACCCCTGAGATATTAAGTTAATATTTCAATAATTTAACCACTCATTTGCTCACACTTCTCTGATGACAGGTAAAGAGTCATGCAGGTAAACAAATATAACATTAAATTTTTTTTTTTTGCTAATTTTTAGCTTAGCTAATTATTTTAGCTATGCATTTTTTTGTGATGTATTTACTAACTTTCCTCTAAACTCACATACCCCCTTTAGTCTCTCACAAACTCCAGTTTGGTCAACACTGGTGCAAATAATGACGTTGTAGCCAAATTAATAAAATGTAAGCCTGAACTTGACTGTATCCTTTTATAGTTGTAGTTCCTTCCGTTGCAACACAGACATATTTGTTAAGTTACACAATACTCTAGAACTGACCCACCTTACCCACAACCCATTTTTGGATGAGTGCCCCCACTCTTGCCTGGCCAGCCCATCCCAATGCCCCCTGGTCCCACTCTGCTCAAAGGGCTAATTAGTGGCTGAATATGCAAATAAGCACAGCTGCCAAAGCGTGGCACTTTTTTACTGAAATGCGTCAGGAGTTCAAATGGTGCTTTGGTTCAGTGGTGAAACAGCTTTAAAAATATATATAAATAAAATTACGAAAACTTCTAATTCTATTCAGATTTTTAGGTTGTCAACAAATTATCAGTTACACCTTAAAAATGATTTTTCCAAGTTGTAAATATTATTATAATTAATTTTTCAGGAAAAACTATTTCAGTTTTTCTATATCCAATATATTCTATACATATTCTATATATTTAATTAAATGCTATATATATATATACAGTTGTGCTCATAAGTTTACATACCCCTTGCAGAATGTGCAAAATGTTAATAATTCAAATGAAATAAGAGGGATCATGAAAATCGCATGCTCTTTTTTATTTAGCACTGTCCTGAACACGCTATTTCACATAACAGATGTCAGATGTTTACATGTACTCCACAAGACAAAATAATAACTCAATTTATAAAAATGACCCCATTCAAAAGTTTACATACCCCTGCATCTTAATACTGTGTGTTGTTTCCTGGATGATCCACGACTGTTTTTCTGTGTTGTGATAGTTGTTCATGAGTCCCTTGTTGGTCCTGAGCAGTTCAACCGCTTGCTGTTCTTCAGAAAAATCCCCCAGCTCCTGCACATTCTTTGGTTTTCTAGCATCTTCTGCATATTTGAACCCTTTCCAACAGTGACTGTATGATTTTGAGATCCATCTTTTCACTCTGAGGACAACTGAGGGACTCATGCAACTATTACAAAAGGTGGAAATATTTACTGATGCTCAAGAAGGCAACACAATGCATTAAGAGCTGGGGGGTGTAAAAAACAGTTGTGGATCATCCAGGAAACAACACGGATTATTAACACCCGTAAATCCTCCGTTCATCTTCGGAACACAAATTAAGATATTTTTGATGCATTCTGAGAGCTCCCTGACCCTCCCATAGATCATCAAGGATCCTTACACAATCAAGGTACAGAAACGTAGCAAGGAGATCGGTAAAATAATCCGTGACATCTGGGGTTCAACCATGATTTTACAAAGCTACGAGAATATTTTTTGTGTGCAAAAGAAAAAGAAATAACCTCTTTATTCAACAAACGCTTTGATTTGAACGAAAACAACGTATCCGCGTGCCGCAGCTGACACAAAACAGCGTACGCTGTTTGCGTTCATTGGATACTCTCCAAAATGGTGCTACGGTGACACGGAGGAGACGAATTGTTGACAATTGTTGTAAAATCAGCTTCCATCAAAAATATCTTAATTTGTGTTCCGAAGATGAACGGATGTCTTACGGGTTTGGAACGACACGACCCCCTCCTCTCTCTCTCTCACTCACACACACACACACACACACACACACACGATGCTCAAAACTCCGCATTTGAACAGTCAATAGCAAATACTTAAACTAATAACAAAACAGTAGCTGATTCAGAAGCGCCAGATTGCCATAGCAAAGTCAGAATTACCTCCTCTCCTAGGTTCACGAAACGGTCGTCCATAAAATGCATTGCTGTTCTGTTGTAAGTGATCTTAAAGATTCCTAAATGCGTCTACTTTCAGAAGGCCAAATAAAGTGCTTTTGCTTTCACCTAGAAACACACAGCGTCTCCCTGACATGCTGCTTCAACACTAACTGCGGTTACTGAAACCACGCCTTCTTTCTTTGCGTGCACATTTGGGCGTCATTATGCTAATATTTCCACATAGTGAGGTAGATATGTGGGGCGTGTTAGAACGAGCCGGTTTAGGGGGGCATGTCAGAGTCTTAATTTGATAAAGAATATCTCTTTGGTTTTGAGACTTTAGTCTTTGCAACTTCAGGGATCTTATCTATGCACAATCAGCTTGTAACACTCCAAAGAGAAAGGAAAACTTGAAATCGCATCATATGACCCCTTTAATGACAGAATTTTCATTTTTGGGTGAACTATCCCTTTAAGATTCAAGGGAACTTTTGAACGGGGTCATTTTTTATGAATTCAGTTATTATTTTGTCTTCTGGAGTGTATGTAAACATCTGTTATGTGAAATAGCTTATTCAGGAGAGTACTAAATAAAAATAACATGCAATTTTCATGATCCCTCTTTTATTTAGTTAAAATATATTATTAATATATTAATAAAACAAATTATATATATATATATATATAATATACACACACACACAATATTTTTTTCTCAACTGTGTTTGACAGGTTGGGTCAACTTTTTATTATTTTGGTCTAATATTGAGTGTCACATAATTCAAATTTATTAGTATTTCTGACTTCCCATTAACATACAAATCTGTAGTTTTATTTGTTGTGTAGCCACATCACCTGACCTCTCTGTTCAAATAAATATCGGAACATATTGACATCTGAATCATGGTAAACTCATTCTTGAAACTCTGCCCGGCCGATTGTCGATGACGCTTGATTAAAGAGCGAAGAGAACATTAAGAATCAATAGCATGGACAGCTTAGTGAATCAGACTCCACAGTCAATTAACCAGCTGCCGAACATCAGCAACAGGGCGCTGATCTCGGATCAGTTCATCCACGCGTTCAGCTGAGGTGGGCCGCAGAGGGGAGAGACGCCGAAGCCTCTTGTCGCCTTTTTCAAATTTTTCTGGCTGGATAATAAAGGTTAATAACAGTCCTTTCAGTGTCATATTTGACATGACCAGTCATTGTAGTAATTACAATCATTACAGCCGAAGGATGTCGTCTTATCCTTCTTAAACATAGAGCGCGCCAGAAAATCAATTATTCAATCAAGAGGGCACCCCTCCTTCACTCTATTCAATAGTGGCTTGGCTCACTTGATTTCAGGTCCGGAGAGAATAAGTCTGACTGCAGAGACCTTTAATTTCAGACGTTCAATGGAATGTTAACTTTCTTCACACGATCAGTGAACAGGAAGTTCTGTGGGATTCAGCGGATTCCTTTTTTTGTTTTAAACACGGGTTAGCCTGGTGGAGGGATGTCAGACAAGTTACACTTTCTTGCACACTTTCTCTCTCTCTCTCTCTCTCTCTCTCTCTCTGTCCTCTAATGCATGCTGGAATTGTCAGGATGTAATTTAAGTGCATAGGCACAAAGACCAAATGCCAAACAGACATTGACGATGTGTTCGGCTTTAAATGTAGCCGCTCTCGGTTCGTTTGGGGTGTGTAATTAGGATCAGTGTTACAGAAAAGAGTCAAAAAATCACAATGTGCTTTAGACACATGATCAGGGCAGATGAAAGAATGTGAACAGGCCACGAGGCTAGTATCGCAGATGAAGTAGTTGTGTTAAAAGCTAGCCCACAAAATGTACACATAGAAAATCCAGTGAATTTGAATATAGTTGAGAAAAAAACACACAAAAGAATCACATAGAGGTAGTCATGGAAACAGCATATCTTCATGATCTGACGGCTCTTGTTTAGAGTCTCGTTTATATTAGATATTAAGAAGCAAACACACTTTATCATGTAACTTCAATTGTACTTGAGCGAGTTTGGAAAAACAAGGGCAATTGTAGAAAAGGGCAACTGCAAAAGTTTTTCAATCACAGATAAGTTAAGAGTGACGACATTTATTCAGCACATCAAGTGTGATCAGTTGTGAGGTGTATTTAATTTTTCTGCTAAGTACTGTACAGCTTTGATGCTTTTGATTTTAAACTAATATCTATGTTATCTCTAGGTTGCTGATTATGACGTAACATTAACACAGCATGCAAACACACTCTAAAAAATGCTGGGTTAAATACAACCCAGTGCTGGGTAAAATAGGGACAAACCCAGCAATTTGGTTGTTTTGACCCAGTGGTTGGGTTACTACCCAGAAGGTTGGGTTAAACATTTAACCCAACCGCTGGGTCAAAACAGCCCAATTGCTGGGTTTGTCCCTATTTTACCCAGCACTGGGTTGTATTTAACCCAGCATTTTTTAGAGTGCACTTGCTACCATATGAGGTCAGGAGTAGTTTCAACATGTTATGAATTGAAAAATGTGTGACTGAACTGAAACTAAATCTTTAAAAATTGTGAATTTATTTCATCAGAATATCTAGTCGAAAACTATTCTTATTAACATATCCTTATTTAACTCCTTTTATATCAATGTAATGCAGGAGATTTTTGTGTATGTTAACAACTAAATATTGTATAACAGTACAAAAACTATTAAATTCAGAGATGTTTGATATGTGCTGTCTGAGATACAGTGGATATGAGATACAGAAACATGACTTATTTTTCAAGTGTTACATTTGATACAATTTTCATGCGTTGCAATTGGCCTCCATAGCTGTTACGACTTGTATTTAATTCTTTCCTACATTAAAATCTGTAAGCGATATTTGTACTGGTCTGTGAGATCTAAAGTGACTGTACACTTCATTCATCACATCTAAGTAAACCGAAATCACAAGAAAGTCCTACATATAAAAGTACGACAGAGATCTTAAATGCACACTGTCCTGTTCTTGCTGGGCGTCTCTCTGTTCCTGTCCGCTCAGAGCTTTCTTCCGTTTTATTAGATTTGTAAAATCAATTTTTGGAGAGCTTTATTCTGTAAAAGCTCTCAGGGGTTAAAATCAGCTGAGCACTTCTTTTCAGATTCTTTTCAGCAGTGAAGCATAAATTATTTAAAATTGTGCGACCTTTTATCTCACCCCCTTTGAAGGCAGCAAATTAAAAATGTAAATGGCCTCCCTAATTAATATGCAAATGCATTCATTCCCAGTTAACAATTAGCAATTAAACCGGCACTGTCTAGAAAGAGCACTGACAAAATTAGCAACTTATTTTTGCATGTGAAAAATAACGATGGGACACAAATGTTTTGTTGAACAAAGTGACTTTTTGAAATGTTTTGGATCAGCTGGTCTGCCAAATGCGGCATTTTTTAAAGACAGATTGGATGGTCACATACAAATCATTTGACCTTCTGCTAAGAGGTTTCTCTTGTCCTTTTTAGAACAATTGAGTTTTTAGACGTTTTCCTTATATAATATTTGCTTAGAGGGTTCAATAGCCAATAGAAAAGTCAGAAATCTCAGGGTTGCTGATTTGCATATGCATATAAGGTATGCTGCCTTTCACAAGGCTTGTAGACAGAATAAAGATGGTCACTATTCAGACCATAGACGAGAAGGTTCTTCATCACTTGACAGTGGGCCACACATTCAGTGATAATGCCATGTACAGCTCTTAACACTGAAACACTGAAACGTTAAGTGTTTAAATGTAAAGACTTGCACTGTAAATATGCTAAACCCTTTGGGAATGAGGAATTTCCAAATGATTGCTAAAACACTTCAAATACATATACATCTTATGCTCTGTTTGTACTCTATTCTTCCATTCAAATCTGTTACATTTTTCACTTTTCATTAATGTGCTTTGTTAATAATATTGGTATTATAATCCTTGCCCTTGCAAGCTCCGAATTATTAAAGTGTTATGGGCTGATTATTTACTTGATGATTATAAAGAGCTTGTTTGTTTCTAGTCTTAAAATAATATTGGAATAAAACATATTACTATGTAATTACACATGTGATATAATACATTATCCAGAGTAGTTTGTTTTGTGGTAGTTGTCAAATAACATGGGCATAAATGTTAGGTTCATAAATCAAATGACTCCAGAGGTGTGACATGAATTTCATCTAGCGACAAACATTAAATGTAGCCTCAACATATCAACCAATATGAGGTCATAAAACCTGAAAGGTACGATAGTTTCAGATGAAATATTTCTGTTGCATCAACTACCCGTTTACTGTTCTACTTTATCACATAAAGCAGGCATATAAGGTACAATGTACAGCCGTCCAGGCGTTATTGCAAAATAAACCCAGATAGGGTGATCAGGATCTTGTTTGGTCCTGAAGGGGTTTATTTTGTGATAAAAACCATCTGGCTGTACATTATTCCATTTATTACACATTTTCTTGCCATGTAAGTAACCTAACTGGAAACAAAATACTGATTTGACTTAGCTCAAAGCTTCTTCAAAGAACAAGCTACACTAAAACAATTACAGTAGTATTAATACTGAAGTCCTCCAATTTCATTTTCAATACAACTGATAACTGAGACGCGGGATGGCATCAGTTGCATTAAGCCATTAGGGCCCCCATGTTGAGTTGACATGACCAGTGACTTGCTTTATCTCAGTAACTGCCCTGTTATTCTACAATTTCATTCGTGGAACAAATGAATCACAGTTGAGTGTAAATAAAGTGTTTCTGCAATTGCTTTGGTAATTGAAAACCTATTAGCTTATGCACGATGTTGCCTTCACACCAAGTCAAGTCACCTTTACCACTAGGTAAACAATCCAAATGTTTAACTGATCAGAGAGAAACAAACACTTAGTAGCACATTTAGTTTGAGAACTTTTGGGGTTCTTTGTGGTTGGATATTGGTAATTCTACTGGTTTAATACACAGATAACAGAACACCATGTCCCTTTAATAAGAAAACATACAGTATATGGACAAAAGTATTGGGACACCTATTAGGCTAACTGGGATTTTAATGTCATTGCATTCGAAATACATAGCCATTAATATGGCGTTGTTCCCCCCCTTTGCAGCTGTAACAGCTTCCACTCTTCTGTGAAGGCAGTGTGGGAGTGTTTCACTGGGAATTTTTGGGAATCTCCACTGGGAATCTCCATTCCAGTTCACCCAAAGGTGCTCAATGGATTTGAGGTCAGGGCTCTGTGTGGACAAGGTCCAGCCATGTCTAATGGACCTTATTTGTGCAATGGGGCACAGTGATGGTGGAATAGAAAAGGGCCTTCTCCATACTGTTCCCACAAAGGTGGAAGCATATCATTATCCAAAATGTCTTGATTTGCTGAAGCATTAAGATTTCCCTTCACTGGAAGTTAGAGGCATATCCCAACCCCTGAAAAACCCATACCATTGTTTTTTTCTCATCCAAACTTTACAGTTGCCACATTGCAGTCAGACAGGTAACGTTGTCCTGGCATCTGCCAAACCCAGACTCACCCATCAGGCTGCCAAACAGAGACGCTCCCACTGCAAGTTACTGAGCTGATATCAATGCCAGTGAAAGTTTAGGACTCTTCTGCTATAGAATCAGCAGACTGTTGGCAACTTTTATGCATTATGAAGCACTTGGTGACCCTGCTCCATGGCTGTGGTCTTCCATAGTCCAAAACGCATCCACTTTCCAAAGATACCACTTCCAATTGACCGTAGAATATCTAGCAGGGATGAAATTTCACAAACTGACTTATTGCAAAGGTGGTATCCTATCACAGTACCATCCTTGAATTCCGTGAGCTTTTCAGAACGATTTTTTTCATAAATGTTTGTAAATGCAGATTGCATGGCTAGGTGCTTTATGTTGGTGTGGCAATGGGTCTAACTTGAAACACCTGAATTCAGTAATTAAGAGGTGTGTCCCAATTCTCGTGTCTATATAGTGTATATGCAAATCAAATTGATGCGTTATGAGTTAGCTTGATCAGTATTTCAAATCATGTGCAATTAACATGCTTGTTTAGTACAAAATCTAAACCTGAAGTTTTATTATCTTAATTTTTATTAAATTAAATTTGATGGTGACCTTTTTAGAGTTCTGCTAACTTAGGGTTTACAGTTTAATGTCCACTGGGGACAAAAGATCAATTTTTAATGATCAAGAATTAATATGAAGGGAATTTGCACACCATCTCGTAATGTACGCTTTGTACTGCATTAAAAGAAAACAGTGGCAGTACTGCTTTCCTGCAGCACAGTAGTTCTGTATTCCAGACACACATCTTTTCACACATTTTCAATCAGGTTCAAAGGCTCTTGTTCCATGATGAAGGTAAATCGAGTAAAATTGAGTGAGGACATCATTTCGTCTGAGGACCACCTGTGGCTCCAGGTATGAGCTGAGTGTATTTTATGTCTCTGGGGAGCTGTGAAAGAGAAGAGCCTGTTCTGGTCGTAATTAACACAAGCCTGTTGATTCATGGATAATGAAACAGAATTCATTAACACTCCGTTAATTGCCGTCTAGCTCTTGCAAAGTTTTCACTCAGTTTGAAGAAGGAACGGAGAGGTGAGAATGAGCAGCTCGTTCTTACAGGAAGGTGCGTGATTCTCTAAATTCCCTGGCTTTGAGGTACTTCAAGTCTCACTTGACAGTAGGGGTTTATGTCTGGGCCCATAACCCTTTGTGCTTCAAACTGAGAGCCCCTTCAAACGTCATGCCTAATAGAGCCTTTGAATCTGTCTTTTATAGCCAGTACTCTTAAGAATATTAAAGATAAATTGTCTCAAACAGTCAGTCTATTTTTTTCTCTTTATGTAAAGAAGCCATATTTCTAAACTGATCCATTCTCTAGATAAACACTACAACCATTCAGTAAGTCATATTGTCTCCAAAAGGGAAATCCATGTTTAATAATGATATTAATTTATTGTATATTAATACATTGTCACGGTCTGCTGCTGTGTTGGAGCGAGGAGACAGAGGGAATCCAGAACAAATATAGATTTTATTTACACCATGGAACAAGTGTCACAGTGCCTGGTTGTGGTGCCCTGGATTGGCCACTTGAGGGCTCTCTCCTGTTTTTGTGTTATATGTTGTGAACTCCATTTCCCATAGTCCCTTGCCTGTCATTCTGTCTGATCATTAGCGCCTGTTTATTGTTTCCGATCATTATCACCTGTTAGTCATTTATGCATTATCCCAGCTATATATACCTTGCTCATTCTGTCTGTCATTGCTGTTATTTTGTATTTGTCTCTCGTGTCTGAGTTGTCTATAGTTTACCGTGTTACCTGTTCCTTGCGTTTTGGATTAGAAATGACTAACAGGTGATTATGATCGGAAATAATAAACAGGTGCTAATGATCAGACAGAATGACAGAGTTTCCGATCATTATCACCTGTTAGTCATTTATGCATTATGGCCAGTCCAGGGCACCACAACCAGACACTGTGACAATAAGGAACACACACGTAGCAGGGAATAGACGAACAATACCAGACGCTGGACATGGAAACACACAGGGCTTAAATTATGGGATTAATCAAGGAATTAACAAGACACACCTGGAAATAATGAACATAATGAGACATGAGGAAGAAATTAGGTCATCGGGAGAAAAGCACAAGACACGGGAACACAGGACTGACATTACTCCATCTAATGGGGGGGGGGGCACTGGGCTTGACGTCCAATGCCGTCGCCGCTGCGAGCCCGCAGAATTCTTGGGCAAACTCAATGAAAGGAAGATTCATGCGGGCCAGAGCAGAGAACAGAGATGCTATTTCCATGGCTGCGGGGAGAAACAGGAAAACAAAAGACAAAAAAAAAGGAAACAAAACGGGGAGAAGGGGCACCGCTTACTTTTTGTCGGTCCGGTATTCTGTCACGGTCTGCTGCTGTGTTGGAGCGAGGAGACAGATAGAATGCAGAACAAATATAAATTTTATTAACACCATGGAACAAGGAACACACACGTTGCAGGGAATAGACTAACAATACCGGACGCTGGACATGGAAACACACAGGGCTTAAATTATGGGACTAATCAAGGAATTAACAAGACACACCTGGAACTAATGAACATAATGAGACATGAGGGAGAAACTAGGTCATGGGAGAACATGGGGAGAAAAACACAAGACATGGGAACACAGGACTAACATATATATTGAACTTTAAGGACATTTTGCCATATACTGCACACAGACCAAAAAATTTTTTGCTGGTAAAATTACCACTACATACTTATATTATGTTACCATTACTTTAGTAAAGAAAGAAAAATAATAAGATAACATTTTCAGAAAATGTCATTCTTACCTATTTGGGATTTTTTTTCTTTGATTATTAAAAAAAACTATTTACTATAGTGAGTATTAAGCTCAAAACCTGTTTGCCTTAATATTTGATTTTGCATTAGGGTGTTTAAATATTATTATGTAAAGCAGGACTGGTCTGACAAATACTAACTGAGAAACTATTATTTATTAATCAGTTGGGAAAAATTGAACCCTGCACATAGAACCCTATAAAATTAGAAAAAACATAATTTAATGTACATAATACATTTGAAAGAATCTTGAATGTTAGCTATCACATGACTATAATTACCAAAATATGATTAGCTCTTTATCTCTTTCCAGTGGTCCTGTCTCTGCTCTTTTAGTCCCAAAAAACAATATATTATACTAAATCTTACACGTAATTTTGTTGACATCAACAGTAAATAAACTATTCAGGTTTATTGTACATTTATTTGTAGTTACATTTAAGTAAGAAAGACATTACTATATAGATTAAACATGTAATTCAGCATGGTTATCTGAAACAGTGTCTCATTCAAATGTGTTTGTATGACCTGCTTATACTCTACTAAGGGTTAGATTATGGGTGCAGATTCATGATGATTTTTTATTTTAATTTAATTCATTTATTTATTTATTTTAAAATGTATTTATTTTTTTAATGAATTCTTTTAAATTCTCTACGAACAACATTGTATGTATTCTTACAAACATACAAATGTAAAATGCTTTTTTGTGAGATTGGATTGGTTTTGTCCTACAGTACAGCGATTTAAAAACTACCCAAATTATGTTGTTTTTAACCCAGCATTTCAAAGTTTCAACAAAATAAAGAGAAGAAACAAGCAAACCTTTATGGTCAAAGTGGGGCCAACGCCTAAAGTCTATCATTGACAGGGGCCTACATTTTAATGATATCCTTGGCATTTTCTTTTCTCAACTTCAGTCAGTCAACAATAAAACATCATTCCGTGACATTTCCGTATAGCAGTGCTATTGGATTGATTTAGTGTCCAAGTACATATAATCTTTTGCATCAACCCGATCTTGTGAGTAAATGTAACTTAACAAGGTGTCAATTACGTATGAATTCATACGATGTGATTTGTTCAACAACGTACAATTTTTAGAAGAAGCATGAAGCTCCATCTCTAACTCCACCCCTAAACCTAATGGCCAATGGGGTGGAAGTACATTGCAAAAAACATACAAATGAGATTGTATGAATTCATATGAATTAGCCAACAAATCTCCAAAATGTAAAATAGTTAAACATTGCTGTGAATTGTTGTCTGGACACACAATAATGGTGAATTCTCAAAAGAGCAGTACGGTATACTGGTGTACAGTGTGCATATAAAATAGGCTTTCCTTTTCTCTGGTTTGCCATGTTGTGAGCACTTCTAAGGTCTGTCAAGCACCACATCAAACAAACCTGCATCTCACAGTCTCCGGGGAATTCCACGACACCTCGTCCTAGTCCAAGGTACGGAGAGACGGGTTTTTTCATCTCCTCTAATGTTCACTCTTCCCATCCGCTCTGAGACAACCACTCCTGCAATGATGAGTTTGTTAGCTCACACCGTCAATCAAAACACGAGGAGAGATATCAGTCCTACCTTTTACCTTTGAAAGGGATCAGTACTGAGATGAAACACCCTGCTGATGGTGGAATGAAAGCTGCTGTTCCACCCACAGGCGGTACTCCAGAAACTAAGATTGTTGTGAGAGTCTGGACCACTTTGACAAACTGTCATTGGTCCGGTGAAGTAAAACGCCCATGTTGGCCTTGGAAAAGAGTGACAACTGAGACAGCTTGATAACTTCCCGTTGTACCCTCAAAGAAGCGTCCTTTGTAGCTTCCTTTCCCTTCCTTGAGTTGATTGTAACCTTATGAAACATTCTGAAAGAAAACTCAAGGCCGCTCACATTCACCTATGAATTTCCACAATTAAGCCTTTGTTTACACCAAAAAGTCATATTAGAAGCGACGAATTTGCCACAATTATTCATAATTCCAATGTTATTCGAGAGAGTAGCTTCCTCATTTGCCTGCCTAATTCTGCCTTTTAATTTCTTGCATACATTTGCACATTAATTTTGCCCATTGTCTGCTGTGAGAGCTTGTTTATTTTAAAAAGAGATTTCCTGTGTGATGTTTTTCACAGGAGTGGAGCGCGGTTGGGTGGCGTTCCAACTGCGCGTGCTGATCATTTGTTTTGTCCTCATTTACAACCCACTGCTTTAACACGTTCACGGCCACATCACAAAGAGACAGAGAGAGAGAGAGAGAGAGAGACAGAGATGTCTACTCTGAGGCAAATGATAACTTCCGTGATCACTTCAGCTCAGGTTAGTAAGGGAGTCATTTTGTCAGTACATCAGTCAATCAAATTGGTAAGATAGATTGGTTCATTAAAAGGGATGTGTGCTAGTTTTTTACGTTAAAATACCTATGCCCGTTTAAAATCTATAAGTAGCCATTTGAAGGGTAGTTGTCCCATCAAAATTAAATACTGTGGCTACATGATGCTATAAGAAACATACGTTTGTTTGACCATCCCAGGAGGTCACATTGTTAAAACTTTTTCCTCGCCAGCATTTTTTTAAAGAATAGTTTCCAGCCACCGCCAGCATTTTTGATAATTTTCACAAAGGTTTAATGCCTCCCAGCATATTTTGTTGTATGAATATCTGAACATGCAATATACCAAAACAAAGAACAGAGCCTCTGCTTAAAAATTCTAGCTTCATGCAATGTTTTTTTTAAAACATAGTTTCATGAAAAAAGCAACATTTTCAACAAAAAGCTGAGAAAATGTCTGGATCAGATTCAGAATGAAAATCAAAATATAGATATAGCAGATTGCTTTCATCAACACATCCAAAGCTTGCACGGTCCTATACCGCTTCATGGATTGACATTTCTTTCGGTAATGTTAGGCATCTGCTTACATACGCGAACACTTGTTTCTTCTTCTTCTTCATCATGTTTTGATCCAGATGTTCAGTATTCTACCAGAAGATGTGCAATAGCGCCTCCTACCATAAACCAGTGAAAACACGGAAAGCTGGAAAATTCCATCAATGGCGGGGAAAGAGTAAATAAAAATTAAGGAAGCAGCATTTTAAGTTTTAAAGATTGAACTTATGGTTAAAAAATGAAATAATGTGGGAAAAAATTTAAAAAAGTAAGTACCTTAATAATATACTTACAATCATTTTTAAAAGCTGGTAAAAAGATAGACGGCAACACTTTATTTTGATAGTCCACTTTAGACATTCTACTAACAGTAAGTAACTTTGCAACTACATGTCAACTAGCAGTCATTAGCATATTAGTTGACTGTCTGCTCAATATCTTCTAACAGTTTATTTTGATGGGTCCACAACATACAATATACTGACTATGTCAACTTATTCTACTAACCCTAACCCTAACCTAACAGTCTACTCTGCAACTACATGTCAACTAATTCTCATTAATTTGCAACTACATGTCTACTAACTCTCAAAGTTACTTATAGTTAGTAGACTGTCTAAAGGGGACTATCAAAATAAAGTGTAACCAGATAGACAACTAGTTTTTAACTACTGTATTTCTTCCACAAGCTGAGGTTAATTCTAATACATACTGTAGAAGCAGCATAGTATCATATACACAAATACAAACACCATCATTGTAACACATGTGACACTAAAATAATACAACAGACATTAATTCAGCAACATAAGATGTAACTGTCATGGGTCGTCAAAGAATGAGGACAGCAAAAGAAGATGCATAATTCCAAACAAACTTTACTGAGAATTCTGACTTGGTACAACACATAACATAAGCTAATAACCGACGAAGGATAGAACAGAATCAGGACTATAAGTACACACAAGGTAAATGAGGGAAATAAGCAGGAACAGCTGGACAAGGATGAACTAATCAGAAACCATGGTAACTAATGAGAGCTCATTACAGACATGACAGAAACTGAACTAAACTGAACATAATCGTGACATTAGGTCCCCCTCTCGGAAGGCGTGACCTCACGCCACAACAGTAGATGACAGAAAAGAGGAAAGAGGGTGGAGGCTTAGGTGGAGGGCGTGGTGCTGGTGAAGGACTGGAACCTGGAGAATTCAGAGGAGACCAAGACCATGGTGGAGCCGATGGTGGGAAGAACCAGGGAGGAGCTTTGGCTGAAGGACTGGGCGACACCCAGAAGCCGATCCACGGAGGCGGAACCAGGGTATGTGGAGGAACCGGCGGAGCAGAGAGGACGACGAACCGGGGCGACATCGAAGGCCTGGAAGCCCAAGGTGGAGCGGCTGGCTCGCGTGACTGAGGTGGAGCTGGGGATTCGGCTGACCAGGGCGACGATGGAGCGAGCGAGGACGAGAGGGAAACAAGAGGAAGGGAGGAGTCCGGTGAAGCTGAAGGGGTGAAGGGTCGAGGCGCAGCCGGAGACCCTGAAGTCCGTGGCGGAAGCTGAGCGACGACCGACCGAGGTTTGTCCGGATGTACGAGGGAGCCTAGAGGAGTCCTAGGGCAGACGAGCCTCGGTGGAGCCGAAGAAATACAGAGCCGGAGCGGAGTCGGCGGGCTGACAGGCCGAGGTGGAGACATGGGCCTGGAGGGCTGAAGTGAAGCTGGGTACTCGGCGCCATACCGAGCTGGTGGAGGGGAAGCCTGAGGCGAGGCTGATGAGCCGCACGGAGCTAGTGGTGGAGGCAGAGCCCGAGGAGCTGGACGACACCAGTAGGGCCGATGAATCCAGGGGACTGGCTGAAACCAGCGGAGGAGATGGGACCAGGAAATCTGATAGAGACATCGGAGGAGGAAGATCTTCGGACGGGACCGGAGCCTCTAACAATCCGGACGGGACCGGCGAAGAAGACAAAGGTTTGAGGGTGGGTACTTGGGTGGGAACTGGATCTGCGGACCACAGATCTATGAGGTTCATGTCCGCTCCTTGCTTTACAGTGAACTGATCAGCGTGCTCAGTCTCCTCGGCTTTGGTGAACTCCGGCTCTGGTTCCTGGACGAGCCCTGTTGGTGTCTCTGTGAGGGAGAGGCCGCTGTTCTGGAGCATCCAGCCCAAACACTCCAGCCACCTTCGGCTTTCTGGTCTGAGGAGGAGACGTAATGCTGGTGAGTCCATGCTTTGTTTATTTTGATGTGGTTCGGTTATTCTGTCACGGGTCGTCAAGGAATGAGGACAGCAAATGAAGATGCATAATTCCAAACAGACTTTACTGAGAATTCTGACTTGGTACAACACACAACATAAGCTGATAACCGACGAAGGATAGAACAGAATCAGGACTATAAGTACACACAAGGTAAATGAGAGAAATAAGCAGGAACAGCTGGACAAGGATTAACTAATCAGAAACCATGGTAACTAATGAGAGCTCATTACAGACATGACAGAAACTGAACTAAACTGAACATAATCGTGACAGTAACAATATACGGTCACACTTTATTTTAAGGTCCAATTCTCACTATTAGCAAACTATTGACTATGACATTTGCCTCAATAAATTCATAATTACTGCTTATTAATAGTTAGTGAGGTAGTTGTTAAGTTTAGGTATTGGATAGGATTAAAGGATGTAGAATATGCTCATGCAGAATATTTGCTTTATAAGTACTAATAAACAGCCATTATGCTAGCAATATGCATGCTAGTAAGTAACCAGTTAATAGTGAGAATTGGTCCCTAAACTAAAGTCTAAATATATATTCTAAATATACAAAAAAAGGGGAAACACTTTATAATAACGTTCAGTTGTCATTTATAATTGATTAGTTAATGATGTACTAATCATTTACAAAACATTCATAAGCAAGTAATAAGTGATATGCTAACAATTTGTGTATGTTTTGTTAATTCATTTACAAGTCATTTACAAGTGATTAGTTAATGATGAACTAATCATTTACAAAACATGACTATGCATTCATAAAGGATTAAGTGATGTTAATATTTTTTATCTGTTTTGTAGATTAAGTTATAAATAATTTACAAGTGATTAGATGATGATTAACTAATCATTTACAAAACATGACTATGCATTCATAAAGGATTAAGTGATGTTAATATTTTTTATCTGTTTTGTAGATTAAGTTATAAATAATTTACAAGTGATTAGATGATGATTAACTAATCATTTACAAAACATGACTATGCATTCATAAAGGATTAAGTGATGTTAATATTTTTTATCTGTTTTGTAGATTAAGTTATAAATAATTTACAAGTGATTAGATGATGATTAACTAATCATTTACAAAACATGACTATACATTCACAACTGATTAAGTAATATGTTAACGATTTATCAATCTGTCATAAGTTATCTTAAAAAATAGCATATCATGAAATAATCAAACATATCCTTAGTAAATGGTTAATAAGTTACTAGTTAATATATTATTAATCACTTATAAATCATTGAAATGTCAACATTGTACTATTATCTCACAGAGTTAAAAATACTCCATGTGTGTCAGAGAAAGACATCTGTCTCTACACCCTCACCAGTCAGCCCTTTCTGTATATTGCAGTACACACTACAAAGTATTCAAAACCTGTTGTGTAAACGCATGAATAAATCATTTACCAAGCTTTCTGCATCCCCTAATCTAAAGTGTAAACTACTCATCAGTTGTAAATGTTTTACAAACCTGCCGGTTACAGGTTGTGTGTGTGTTGTGAAAGATCTACGAATGATGAGTAAAACATTTTTTTTCCTTATAGAGTATGGGAACTTACTTTTAACCAAATAACAGGTTTTAACCTTATTGTCATTTTCCATTAAAATTACAATCTTTTTTTTTTTTTAAACTTTGACAATTAACCCCTGCTGGCAGATGCCATAACTGCACCACCATTAAGGGGGCAAAAAGAATGTCTCTCTCTTTAGAGCCATTATTTTTTCAGGTAATCTAATGCACAAACATTTCATTATTCAGTATTATAATATGCATTTTACCAGTGACGGGCAATTTTTGTGGACAATTTTTTTTTCTCGCCTGTGCTCTTTTCTTACCGTCCTGTCCGAGCAGAAGACTGTTCATCTAAAATCATACCACCGGTGACTGTGGTTAGGATGCGTGTTCACTCTCAGATTTCAGATTTGCATAAATAACCTCCCAGCATGCCTGCACCACTGCCCAGGTGCAAGGACATTTGCATATAGAACTGCAATAGGGCTCCCTAGAGTCCCCTTAGCAGCCGCTGAGCGAATAGGGGGTCGGTGGCGGCACAAATGATTTCGGAATTAAAATCCCACGTGTGTCCTCTGTGAAGTTGTAGAGGTGTTGACCATGGAGACCTACACAAGAAAACCACTGTTTAATGAGAAAGTGATTGATTCCTACAAAGATTAGTTAATTGATAAATTCATTTATTTTGGACCGGCATTTTTACTGCAGACAGAGGTCTTAATGACTAAAAAGACACATTAAATCAAAGAGATAATGACTCACACAAACACTTAATTCACCTAAACCAAATTAAGACATGTCCACTACTATTAATGTTTTTCTTTCAATCTTACATTAATCTAATTACTGCACATCATCAGACTATTCAAATGATGTAGGTCAGCATATCTAATTTAAATGACATCCCATTCAAATTTTATCTAGCGAAGAATTCAAAACATTAGGTTATACCAAAGCAACTCATATACAGTATGCAACTCAGACTATAGTATAACCAGGTTATTTTACAACCAACTCATAAGGCAAACATTTTATTCTAAAACGAACCTAGATTATAAACTACCCATTCTATATTCAACACAGATTATTATCAGCGCATGACATTCAGATGACATCAAACTCATATACCCAAATCAGACATAGAGCAACTCTATAATTCTATATTCAACTTTATATTCACATCAGATTATTACTAGCTCATTACATTCCAAACTCAGATTATAACAAACTCATTCAATACCCAAATCAGATTTAAAGCAACTCATTCTATACTCAACTACATTCACATATTTTAACTACTAGCTCATTATCTACTAGTGCTGTCAATCGATTAAAAAAATATTGAATTAATCACAAATTTTTCTGAAATTAATCACTATTAATCCCACCAAATATTAAAGTTTTAAAATTTTTATGTTGCAATCATTTCACATTCAATCTTCAAATTAATGTAGAAACTACATAAAGTCAGTATATTTTTATTTTATTACGCTTTAAAAATTACTTCTAATGTAAGTGAACTTAAAAAAAAATCTTCACATAATCCCTTTATAATAAATGCATATTTACCTGTGCCCTTCAGCAAGTAGGAAATATACAGAAATTTAATAAAGTTATCAAACACAAAATTCATCCTTAAAGCTACAAAAGTTATTGATTTCCTCTTTTTTGTCTTTTGTTCTTTGATTAACAGACATCACAGCAGCTGGGTTATTAGGTTATTTGGCTGCTATTACTTTAAGAGCTGCCACTGCTGAATGTGACGCAGATCTGACACACGTGCTCATAGTTTAATTCGCACTTTAATATGAAATGATACAGGCTACAGCGCACGCCGCAGTATTTGTGTGCAATTGAAGAGCATGCTCTATGAGCACAGTACTGACAGGACAGAAAAATGCATTTTTACTGACATATAACCTGACAACATCTCATCTGACCGCAGTTCACTTGTACTGTTTCCATGCTCATTTGACCAGCGTCTGACGCTGAGGTGAAGTGGAGTGCGTATCTGAAAAATCTCTCATTTGATGTGGTTGTAAAGAGGTTCTGCGTCTAAATAAACACAATTCTTGTTAAGAAAAAAGAGACAAAAGCAGCAGTTGTGAGTGAGGTGGCCTACCCTAGCTCCGCCCCTGCGTTAATTGCGTAAAATATTTTTAACGCTGTTAAACTGGAAAAATTAATCGCTTGTGTTAATGCACTAATTTTGACAGCACTATTATATACCTAACTCGGATGACAACCAGCTCATTCCATACCAAATTAGATCAGATTCTATACTCAACTCTATAAATGTCAGACTTGTGTTCCTGTTTTATTGTGTTTCTGTCCCCATGTGCTCCCGTGACCCAGTTTATAACAGGTAAATAAATAACCTTGATTAATTGTGTTCATTTGATTCAGGTGTGTCTTGTCAATTACCCTCGTTTTGTCCTGTATTTAAAGTGTTGTTTGCCCTATGTTCCCTTGTCTAGTGTTAAACGTCTAGTGGTGCTACGTGTGTTTTCTGCCTGCCTGTGTTTCCCCTTGGATGTTTATTAAAGACTGTTATTTTGAGATGATCCCTCGTCTCTGCGTTCCTTCGCTCCTGCACAGCAGACACCCTGACAAAACACTGGACCAAACAAAGATGATAGAGGCTGAGGACCAGTTGTGGAGTCTGCGGCAGAGTGGTCGGTCATTGGAGAGGTTTGTGGAAGAATTCTTTGAGTTGTCTTATCAGGTGAGTTGGCATGACGCTGTTCTCTGTGTCTGTTTTCTGATGGGTCTGAATGAGGATACGATTCGTTGTGATCTCCCTACGTGTGAATTTCCCTTGGTCGAGTTAATTAATCTTATCCTTTATTTAAATGGTTCTAATTTTGATGTAGAAGAAATAAAGGAAAATTTGAATCATCCTCATCCAGCCCCCTCTGAGACACACTGTGCCTTTCCAGCTCACCCCACGCCAGGACCCTCCACATGCCTAGCAAATGGTTCCAACCACTCTTCACCTCCTATGTACCCCCGAGCAGAGGTGTAAAGAGTACCTAAAAACCATACTTGAGTAAAAGTACAGATACCTTACAGTGAAAATTACTCCACTACACGTTACAAGTCACCAATTCCAAAACAACTCGAGTCAAAGTCTTAGAGTATCTGATTTTAACAGTACTTAAGTATTTTACTTATACTAAATATAGGCTCAAAGAAGCACTAGTCAAAGAGACATGCCAGTGAAAAACTGTAACGTTGTGAAGAAGCTGCGGAAAACAGGCAGAGGCAAGGATCTATGTGCAGGTATTTCATGGAAAAACTAGAACAAACAATAAGGCAAAACCCAAAGGGAACAAAGAACAGAATGACTGGCAAACAGACAACCATTACATTCAACAACTCACAAGGAACTAAAGAACAACTAGGGCTATATATACACACAGGGGGCTAACAAGCTTAACAAGACAAGACACACCTGGGGAGACTAATCAAGGGGAACCAATGAACAAATGGACTACAAACTGACTACAAACACCACAGGAGACAGGAAGTGACATAAAAGTCCAGGGCAAGGCACAGAGAGCATGAAACAAAAACAAGAATGAGTTGATTTGTGAGGAGAGCAATCACGTTTATTTTCTAAAACCAAAATAAAACTGAACACCTCAAAATTACAAAACAAAACAAAACAAAAAAACAAAAAACAATATCTTTTAAAAAGGTCTCTTCAGTATAATGGATAAATAAAATAATGTTAAGTCAAATTAAAAAGCCGAAGCCTTCTAGCAGTGGATGTGCTGGTTTGGGCCTCATTGCCGGCTGTAGTCATGTCCTCATCTCATACATAAAACAGAGGTGTATTCACCAATACTTGCTAAGGAACTCGCATTCACATAAAGTAGCCTTGTTGACAAGTTTGGGTGAGTAAGGGCAAAACGCAGTACTTGCAGTGACCTTTAGCAGGCAGTATCACATCTTTTGTAGCAGAAATAAACTGCCGCAGAAAAAGCTAGGTCCATGCAAAATATAATTTGTAACTGCAACACTCATTTCAAATGTAGTGGAGTAAAGAGTAAAAGTTGCTAATATCTTTGATACTCAGTACAACTACAAAGTACCCGAAAAGATACTCAAGTACAGTAACTAAGTACATTTACTCCAATACTTTACACCTCTGCCCCCGAGCTCGAAGACAGTCTTCGAACAGGGCAGACCCCACATACCAGTCGGGCAGGTCAGCGCTCAAACTCTCAAGTCCTAAGATAGCGACTGTAGCCTCTTTAACCTCTAACCAAAAGAGGAGTATGAGGAGGAAAAGACTGTTGGCGCTAGCCCTTGACCCAAGTCGAGAGAGCTCTCCAGAGTCTGCTCCAGAATGCTCTACAGAGTCCGGTCTAGAATGCTCTCCAGAGTCCGCTCCAATGTCGGCTCCAGCCCCCGAGTCCACTCCAGTGTCGGCTCCAGCCCCCGAGTTCACTTCAGCATCGGCTCCTGCCCCCGACTCCATTCATTTCATCAAGTTCAGTTCAGAATCCGCTACAGTCCAAACAAATTCAGAGTCCATTCCAAACCCAGAGAGGGCTCCTGTCCCCACGTCCAGCCCAGAGAGGGCTGCTGTTCCCGCGTCTGGCCCAGGGAGGGCCTCAGATCCCGCGTCTAGCCCAGAGAGGGCTTCTGTTCCCACGTCAAGCCCAGAGAGGTCTCCTGTCCCCATGTTCGGCCCAGAGAGGGCTGTTGTTCCCACGTTCGGCCCAGGGAGGGCCTCAGATCCTGAGTTTAGCCCAGAGAGGGCTTCTGTTCCCGAATGCAGCCCGGAGTGGACTTCTAAGCCCAGTCCAAAGCCAGTTCCAGCCAGGGGATCCAGAGTCTTCCCCAAGAAAACTGGGAGCCAGAGTGCCTGACATCTTGGCAAATTTAAAAGTGCTGGCTAATGCTAAACGTAAATTCAGTAAGATTGTTATTCACACTGGCGCTAATGATGTTCGACTTTGCTAGTCGGAGATCACTAAAAATAACATTAAAAAGGTGTGTGAACTTGCAAGTACTATGTCAGACACTGTAATATGCTCTGGTTCCCTCCCTGCTCACCGTGGTGACGAGATACATAGCAGACTGTCATCACTCAATGGCTGGATGTCTAAGTGGTGCCCGCAGAATAACAGGTTTCATAGACAATTGGACGAGTTTTTTGGGCAGACCTGACCTGTTGAAAAGAGATGGTCTTCATCCTTCCTGGGGTGGTGCTGCTCTTCTCTCTAGAAATATGGCACATAGTCTTAGAGTTTGTACTTGACTAACTGGGGCCCAGGTCAGGAAGCAGACAGACTGGCTAAACCGACCGTCTGCTAGCCGCCTTACATCACAGAAACCAGTTCATTCTCAGCACATAGTCTCTTTCACCTAGATATCACACTATAGAGACTGTGTCTGTTCCACGAACTATAAAATACAAAAAAATGTCCAAACCAATTTAAGAGTAACAATTTAATTGATGTTCAACAAATAAAAAATAATAGTCCGAAGAGTATCTATGACTTCTGGAAGCACCTCTTTTAGGAGCTTAGTTCGTCATTGTCATTAGGATATGTCCCCAAAACCTTCAAACTGGCTGTTATTAAGCCTCTCATCAAAAAAACTCAACTTGACCCCAAAGAACTAGTTAATTACAGACCAATCTCAAATCTCCCTTTTCTGTCCAAGATACTAGAAAAGGTAGTATCCTCACAATTATATTCCTTCTTAGAGAAAAGGTCTCGGTCTCTGTGAGGATTTCCCGTCAGGATTTAGACCGTATCATAGTACTGAAACTGCTCTCATAAGAGTTACAAATTACCTGCTCTTATCATCTTATCGTGGTTGTATCTCTCTATTAGTGCTACTTGATCTTAGCGCTGCATTCGACACTATTGAAAATGACATTCTTTTGAAAAAACTAGAAAACTTTGTTGGCATTAATGAAAGTGCATTAGCATGGTTCAAATCGTACTTATCTGACCGCCATCAATTTATAGCAGTGAATGAAGAGGTATCACATCGATCACAAGTGCATTATAGAGTACCTCAAGGCTCAGTACTAGGACCGTTACTTTTCACGCTTTACATGTTACCTTTGGGAGATATCATCAGGAAACACGGTGTTAACTTTCACTGTTATGCTGATGATACTCAGCTCTATATTTCTTTGCAGCCCTGCAAAACATACCAATTTGAAAAACTAACGGAATGCATAGTCGATATAAAAAAACTGGATGACGAGTAATTTCTTACTGCTAAATTCTGAAAAAACAGAGGTGTTAGTTATAGGACCTAAAAACTCTGCATGTAATAAACTAGAACACTGTCTAACACTTGATGGCTGCTCTGTCAATTCTTC
>NW_015505893.1:424464-438023 GCF_001515645.1 Sinocyclocheilus grahami
GCTAAACGTAAATTCAGTAAGATTGTTATTCACACTGGCGCTAATGATGTTCGACTTTGCTAGTCGGAGATCACTAAAAATAACATTAAAAAGGTGTGTGAACTTGCAAGTACTATGTCAGACACTGTAATATGCTCTGGTTCCCTCCCTGCTCACCGTGGTGACGAGATACATAGCAGACTGTCATCACTCAATGGCTGGATGTCTAAGTGGTGCCCGCAGAATAACAGGTTTCATAGACAATTGGACGAGTTTTTTGGGCAGACCTGACCTGTTGAAAAGAGATGGTCTTCATCCTTCCTGGGGTGGTGCTGCTCTTCTCTCTAGAAATATGGCACATAGTCTTAGAGTTTGTACTTGACTAACTGGGGCCCAGGTCAGGAAGCAGACAGACTGGCTAAACCGACCGTCTGCTAGCCGCCTTACATCACAGAAACCAGTTCATTCTCAGCACATAGTCTCTTTCACCTAGATATCACACTATAGAGACTGTGTCTGTTCCACGAACTATAAAATACAAAAAAATGTCCAAACCAATTTAAGAGTAACAATTTAATTGATGTTCAACAAATAAAAAATAATAGTCCGAAGAGTATCTATGACTTCTGGAAGCACCTCTTTTAGGAGCTTAGTTCGTCATTGTCATTAGGATATGTCCCCAAAACCTTCAAACTGGCTGTTATTAAGCCTCTCATCAAAAAAACTCAACTTGACCCCAAAGAACTAGTTAATTACAGACCAATCTCAAATCTCCCTTTTCTGTCCAAGATACTAGAAAAGGTAGTATCCTCACAATTATATTCCTTCTTAGAGAAAAGGTCTCGGTCTCTGTGAGGATTTCCCGTCAGGATTTAGACCGTATCATAGTACTGAAACTGCTCTCATAAGAGTTACAAATTACCTGCTCTTATCATCTTATCGTGGTTGTATCTCTCTATTAGTGCTACTTGATCTTAGCGCTGCATTCGACACTATTGAAAATGACATTCTTTTGAAAAAACTAGAAAACTTTGTTGGCATTAATGAAAGTGCATTAGCATGGTTCAAATCGTACTTATCTGACCGCCATCAATTTATAGCAGTGAATGAAGAGGTATCACATCGATCACAAGTGCATTATAGAGTACCTCAAGGCTCAGTACTAGGACCGTTACTTTTCACGCTTTACATGTTACCCTTGGGATGTTAATTTAATGCTTTCATGACCTCAAGGTTAGATTATTGTAATGCTTTATTGGGTGGTTGTTCTGCACGCTTAATAAACAAACTCCAGCTGGTCCAAAATGCAGCAGCTAGAGTTCTTACTACAACCAGGAAGTATGACCATATTAGCCCGGTTCTGTCAACACTGCACTGGCTCCCTATTAAACATCATATAGATTTTAAAATCTTGCTTATTACTAATAAAACCCTGAATGGTTTAGCACCTCAGTATTTGAATGAGTTCTTATTGTGTTATAGTCCTCCACGTCCGCTGTTTTCTCAAAACTCTGGCAATTTGATAATTTGATAAAGCAGATCCTTTTCCTATTTAGCGCCCAAACTCTGGAATAATCTACCTAACATTGTTCGGGAGGCAGACACACTCTGTCAGTTTAAATCTAGATTAAAGACCCATCTCTTTAACCTGGCTTACACATAACACACAAACACATTTCTAATATTCAGATCTGTTAAAGGATTGTTAGGCTGCATTATTTAGGACAACCGGAACCGGGAACACTTCCCATGACACCCGATGTACTTGTCTCCGGCCGTAGGGGCCGGGCTGAGTTCCGAGGCCAAGGCAATGGAGGCCATGCCACCATGGCTCCCTGAACTGCCTGCTCCGCCATGGCCCCCCAAACTGCCTGCTCTGCCATGGTTCCCGGAACCAGTCCCGCTCTGGAGGCAGCCCGTCCTGGGCAAGCCTAGCCTGATAGGCGCCCACCCTCCCTTCCCTCTGGAAGTTAAGTGGCACAAGGATGCGCCTTCTGGGAGGGGGAGGTAATGGCAGACTTGGGTTCCTGTTTTGTTGTGTTTCTGTTCTCATGTGCTCCCTTGTTTGATTGTGTTCATTTGATTCAGGTGTGTCTTGTCAATTACCCTCGTTTTGTTCTGTATTTAAAGTGTTGTTTGCCCTTTGTTCCCTTGTCAAGTTTTAAACGTCTAGTGGTGCTAGGTGTGTCTCCTGCCTGCCCGTGTTTCCCCTTGGATGTTTATTAAAGACTGTTATTTTGAGATTTTCCCTCGTCTCCGCATTCCTTCGCGCCTGACAATAGCCAACTAATATTAACAGATCAGTCTAGAACCAACTCAGACTATAATCCGTTTATTCTATATCTAATACATATAATAACTAGTTCATGCCATAGCCGACTCATAATATAATCTGTTTTTTTAATAATCAGCTCATTATATACTCAACCCATATTATAACTAATCATCTTATTCTACAACAAACCCTGATTATAAACAGCTCATTTTATATCCTATTCATATCATAACCTGTTCATTATTTACCTAATTTAGATACAATCCACCCAGATTATAATCTCCTCATTCATTGTTTTTTCCAATGTACAAATTAAAACCAGCTCAGATTATGACCATTTTATCCATAGTAATCAACACATATTATAACCAGCCCATTATATAACTAATCCATATTGTGACCAGTTCATTCTAAAACTACCCATGAAATCAATAACCAACCCCATTATGTAATCAATACATATTGTAACCTATTCATTCTAAAACCTTTGTTTGAAATCAATAACCAACCCACATTTTAACTAGCCCGTTCTGTAGCTAATCTGTATTGTAACCAGATAATTCAATGCTCAACTCATTTTATAACCAGCTCATTCAGATATTGATCAGCTAATGCTGTACCCAACTCATATAATGGCCAGTTCGTTCTATAACCAACTTGGATTATAAATAACTCATTATATAACCAGACCAAATATTAACCAGCTGATTCTATGCCAAACTCTTATTTTAGCTATAGTTCATTCTACACCCAACCCAGGTTAAAACTAAATAATTCTATACTCAACTCATTTTATAACCAGCTCAATTTATAACCAACTAACCAACTGAGATTTAAAGCATTTTATGCTATACTAGGTTAAAACATTCTTACTTTGTAACCAACCCAGATTAAAAAGAGCTCTCTCAAATAATAGCACTAAAAGTCAAAGAACTGGAATTCAAAGAAATGCATAGAAAAGAACCAACAGCAACGACTGTGATGTACATCTGTCATAAAAGGCTCATAATCCTTGGTGATTGTGAACGCCTGGCCTCTTAGCCTGCAGCAAATTCATCACAGCCCTGCCCGTCACAGCCATATGACACTCGTTAGAGATGTCAAGAAAACTCAGACGCTTAGTCATTTCACATTTGCAGGCGGTGAAAGCGAGACACGAGTTTAACTAGCTGCCAGGTTGGCAAGCCAAGTCTGTAGAGGATTCCCATTGAAATGTTTACCCTGATTCCCATCTCAGGAAATGGGGGGATCATCTCATAGACGAGCCCATTAATGGATGTATTGTGCCCAGCCACGTTAGCACTGAAGAGTGGCGCTTGCCAAAAGAAGCAAATAGCACCATGTCAACAGGAGGCCCAACGGATCTGCATGTGGATAGAAAGCGATAAGAGTCATTAAAAGGCAACTGAAGCATCGGAGTGCCTGTAAACAGCGTGAAAAAAATTCCATGAACACGTTTTTTGCAGCTACAGGTTTTAATGTTTCAAGGGGATTTTTTTTATTGAAGATGGTTTCCTAACTTATTTTTCTCAGTAAAATCGTCTTGGAAACTTTCTACCATGCTTTTGGCATTTATTTTCGCTACTTTTCAAATGCTTTAATGCATCAATTTTATTATTTTACTCTTTTGCCAAACCAAGATTTGGTCAATTTTAATGGATTATAAAAAATCCGTTATTACATTTTAAAAACTACAATATTCCAAATAAAGTGACAAATTAATATAATCTGTTTTGATATTTATTGTGTGAAAATAATTAACATTTTTAAAAACACCAACACAACTAACATTTTCGCCCCTAACAATGTTTACCAAGTGTACTTGTTTACCAAGGGGACAACTGTACAGAGCATACTTGAGTTGAAATATTAGACATGATGTGTGAGGAAAATAATGATAAGTGTCACTTGTAAACAGAGTATTTTTTACAGTGCGTCATTTCCAATCAAGGTGTAATTTTGTCATATTATGCAAAACATTGTTTAATTGTGTTTATTTAGGTTACATAAAATGTTAGCTATGAAATTGGCCTTGGCAAGACAAAGGAGTCAATCATCTCATTGAAGAATGTTTAAAATGTCATTTCCATCACAGAATGTTATCAAACAGAATTCCTCATTTGACACATTTCTCATGTGATTTATGTAGAGCACACTTGGAAATTGTTAGTAGACAAATTAAATAATGTAACGAGAGTGTGAAAAGCATGTTTTAAGAGAGTTGAGTAACTATTATATTGGCTGTTTATTATTAGTACTTATAAAGCACACATTAATGCCTTATTCTGCATGACCATATTCTACATCCTTTAATCCTACCCCAAACTACTACTTGACTAACAATTTTAAAAAGCAGTGAATTAGGAGTGTGAGGCCAAATTCATAGTTAATAATGAGAATTGGGTTATACTTTATTTTGCATTGCATGTACTTAAAAGTGTACATACCCAAGAAAGTACTTGGTTAGTCAAGTCAAGTCAAGTCACCTTAATAGCGCTTTTAACAATACAGATTGTGTCAAAGCAACTGTACAGCATTAATTAGGAAAATAGTGTGTCAATAATGCAAAGTGACAATAGTTAGTATAAGGTAACTACATGGGTTAAGGTTAGGTTTAGGGGTAGATTTGTGATCAGTACCTAGCTATCATTACCCAGTTATTGTAAGTGCTATAATAAGTACATATTATGTATATGCAGAACAGGACAGTAAAATAAAGTGTTATCGAGAATTTGACCTTAAAAATAATTGTGACCTAGAGGGTAATTTTCCAAATGTCTGTACCCGTAAACGCAAGACTTCCAGTTTATTCAATTTCTTTCAGTTTATTCAATTTCTTTCTTTTCCCCCCTCTATTTTTATATTTATTTTACAAACTTTTACTGTACCAAAATTATCCATCTGTGGTTCCATTAAGAACCTTTATTGTACAAGGAACCTCTCAATTGGACAAGTTTCTTTAAAGGTTCTTTAGATTCTTAAAATGTTCTTTGCAATAAGAAAAACGGTTCTTTAAGATCTGAAAAGTTCTTTGGGCAACCAAAAATGGTTCCTCTACAGCATCGCTGCGAAAGCCCCCTTTATTTTTTAAGAGTCTAGGTGAAGAAACACCCAAGTAAATAGACTTTTGTGATTTGGAGTTGAGATTCTGCAGAGGGGATGGGATCGAGAGAAAAGAGTCTTGATTGCTCCTGAGCTGCGGCTGAGACAGAGGCATTGATATTAAGGGCATCGGTCTCTGAGCGCGGGGCTCTGGGCTCATGTTATTTGCCTAATATGTTCTGCTCGAAATCTGCATTGTGCGGAGCCATTGAACTGCATAGAAAAGAGAGATCAATATAATAAGTTTGGCATCAAGCCAAAATGATCCCGACAATGTCGGAGACGAGCATTCGGATTCAGCAGTGCATATCGCCATATTTTTTGGGGGGAAGGGGAGGGGAGAAAATAATTCAGCACGCGTTGCCAGAAAGCAGGAGGTGCACTGCCTGGGCCTGATGGGTTGGGTGCCACATGGGCTGGCAAATTGGCTTGGCGATCAGACATGGAGCTCCATTCAGGAGCAGAGATGAAAGAGAGCAAGCCGCACTAATTTCCCCAACCCCATGAGCTCGCTGGGGTAGATGGAGCGCTCCGGGCCTGGGCTGTGAAGGAAACTCACCTCTCATTACCATGGGTGAAACTGCTTTTCTTACCAACATATAGTTTTTTTTTTTGTAAAGAACAAAATTACTTGTCCATTATACATGCAAAAAGTTTTTTATATTAACACTTCATTACCTAGAATATGACAGCTTTAGGAAAAGCCAAACATTCCCAAGTATCCACCTACTCAACCACCGTCTTCGCCTCTGGGAGTTCACTAATACGCTCCTTTCCTCTGATAGTTCCATGCTAATTTAATTTGTTACGCTAAAATAAAAGACATTCAAATTACAGTTTAACAGCTGACCCTACTGGGTTCTTTTTTTTTTTTCGCGAGACTTTCAAATGTTGTCGTGGACTGTGCACAAGCGCAGATTAATCCATCAGCAGGGGCCCTGTCAGAGCGAAACAGTTCGGGAACGCTGTGTGAATTCTCGTCCCAGCACTCACACACCCACCGGGCTCCCCGCAGGAGAACCAGATTAAAAATGACAATCACCGTGTGTGTCGCCTCCCTTTGCAGGAAATGCAGGTGTCTTTGTTGAAAGATGCTCGCTCTACAAAAGCTTCTAATTATCTGCAGTTATTTTGTCAGTTGCTGGCGTGACACGGCTCTCTTACCATGCTTTCGCACAGTCTGCGCCTTGTTTTTCACATATTTTGAGAAATTCTTAACGTCTTGGAAGATTGAGGCATAAATTTGTTTTACTAAAGACATCACTGCATAAATACAGTATGTTATTTTGCATGATCTCACAGTTTAGTACAGGTCTTAGGACATGGGTAGTACGGTTGATCATAAATTTAGATGTTATACACTTTTTGATTATGCCAGATGACATTTTTTAGCATTTAGCTCTGGTTCATATAAAATAATTTATCATTAAAGTAATATCACATGAGCGAAATTGCTGTTGAACTTGAGACTGTGTGTAGTGCTTCTATTCAGAACAACAGCAATGTAGAGGTGAAATTATAGCCAATACTGAGTAGCTTCTTTTTCAGAGAGATTTGGACCTATTTGTTTGCTGTATACTGCTCAAAAGTCCCCCCCCCCCCCCCCCCCCCCACCCCTTGCTAAATTAATAATTATTTAGCAAGGATGCATTAAATTGATCAAATGTGACAGTAAAGAATGTTACAATGATTTCAATTCCAGATAAATGCTGTTCTTTTGAAGTTTATGTTCATCAAAGCATCCTAAAAAAATGATCACCACAAAAATATTAAGCATCACAACTGGTTTTGATACTACTACTGTTTCTGAGCGCTAAATCATTATATTAGAATGACTGCTGAAGGATAATGTGGAGTAATGGCTGCTAAAAAATCTTTATAATAGGAATAAATTATTTTAAAATATATTGAAATAGAAAACAGCTACTTTCAATTGTAATAAAATGTTACAGTATCGCGGTTCTTACTGTACAAATGAATGTGGCCTTGGTGAGTATAAGAGACTTCTTTAAAAAACGCAGAAAAAATATTACCAACCCCCAAATTTGTGGTTCTTTTATTCCTTCGCCATTGAAAATAGTTTCAAAATAAGTCAAACCATTAAGCTTTGCATCAAGCAATGTACAACTGAAACCGAAACAAGGGAACTAAAAATCCGTCCTGGAACAGCGTGAGCGTGAGCGGAGTGACAGCAGTTTCCCTTACTGCTCATTCTGCATCCAACAGGGCTTTCCAGATCAATTCTGGGTTTTGCTTGAGTAATCCTAGAGCAAAAAAGTCATACAACTTCAATACATTTCCACTCTGTACCTCTCACACACTCTGTTCTGGAACACCAACACAGATGCGGAGTGATACAAACAATGAAATCTTCCTGTGCAGTTATAATAAAAACAACACTGGCCGATCAGATTAGAGAACTAGAATTAACTGTTGTCTGGTTTTTTTTCTATATGGATCATTCAAGCCCAGGTAGGATATAATGCTCCATCTGTTCTGTGCTGTTCAGATTTTCTACTGAGCAAAGCAACGGACTATTCTGACTATTAGGATTTATTATTTTGTACTTTTACAAGATATTGTGGCTGCTAACCAGAAAATTTACAATGAATCATAAACCATTCTAGATCCTACTTAAGGTCACTTCAGTAACCTTCTTTCATCTCAGCCTTCCTCTAAATGTGCAGCGTTTTTGATATAAACACTCTGACATACAGTTTATTGAACTATTTATTGAACATTGTTGTCTTTTTTATATTGCTGTTTTACAAAAGCAATAAGCCACACGAGGGTGTGATTTACAGTGATTGTATGTGCCATGCTCAAGAACACCTCTTACTTGTGGTTAAATCATGCCTGGTGTCCAAATATGTCTGCTTTCCTACTGCACAGTAAGTCTGAATTCATAGTATTCATAAAACAGAAAAGATATATATATATATATTCAATTGTAAGACAATTGTAAGTCTGCTAAATGAATAAATGTAAATGTAGTGTGTGTGCATTTATATACACACACACACACACACACACACACACACATTTGAGTGTGTGTGTGTTTGTTGAATTTCATATTTGATATATGTGTGTATATATGAGCGCGGTCTCATGAAAATGCGTATAAATAGTACGCCAAATAAAAACGAAAACTCGTGGTATTGATACGCAAAAATGGACTTTGGCGTGCATGTGATACGCATGTTTTTGGCGTGCATATGATACGCATCTACCCCACAACCCTAAACCTACCCATCGCGTAGCATATACATGCCAAAGTCAATTTTTGCGTATCAATACCATGAGTTTTCGTTTTTATTCGGCGTACTATTTATACGCACTTTCATGAGATCGGGTTGGAATATTTATATATATGGTATAGTGAGAATATGGAGCTCATACCTGAGGGAAAACATTTTTTTTTGGTTCAGTTGCTGATATTTATAGATATAAGATTCTAATATTTTGAAAATCGACTACTTACATAAAATGCATAGAAATATCGCTTTTCACTCCATATCTACAACAATATTTCTTAGTAGGATGGTATTTTAATGCTTAGTTTTATGATTAAAGCTCTGTAGTTTTTATTGCAGAAGGCAAAACATATATGCAATACAATGACGTATGAGAGATGTACACATAAACCTTCCTCAAAAGCCTGATAGAAATTGTGCGTATCAAATATGATGTAGACTTTACAGGGTTAAACTATAAAATGTTTAGACACTTGCTGGGAAGAAAATGTCTGGATCATTTCAGACTGGACGAGGAAGTTAAGGTAAACATCTAAGCCATGAAGAATTTGACATCAGTGTACGTAAACTTCTTTAAGAAACAAAGCATTTGGCAGCTCAAGTATATAAGAAAGCTCTGACAACTTTCTCATTGGCTTTCTGTAAACTGCTCTCCCGCTTGTCCCAGGGGAAATCAGTTTAACATTACTGTCAGTGTCGTCCTTGGAGGGCCATGGAAGTGGGCCCCTACCCATATGCAGATGGCTAATGCAACGCCGCTAATTCACTCTCAGTGTCATGCAGTCCCCCGGCGTGTCATTGGGGGAGTGCATTGTCCTGCAGGAAGTGAGGAACTTGTCATTGGCATGAATAATAGAATAGAGGGGCAGCTTTTCATGGTGTACTACTTCGTTCCCGACGCAGGGTTTCTGCAGAGCTTTTTGAGGCGGCCGTAGATGTCATGCTGTGTGTGTGGGTCCCTGATCAGAGATGGCACAACTGGGGAAAGTCTCTGAAACTTACAATAATTGTCCTGTTTGCAGTGGGAGAGAGCAGCAGTGATGAAGAGAAGATGTTTTGGCCTATAGGGGGCGCTAGAGTACACCATTTGAGTGAATCTTGCAGAACAGTTGATTTAGTTTGTATAGCACTGAAGACATACAATCACACACGTAAATATATCCTCCTCTTTTTTAAAAAAGCAATTTTTATGCCTTCCCCTTTCATAATCTAATTCTACATGGCCCGTCATCAGGTGAGAAGTCACTCTCTGTACAGTCGTAAAAGTTAGCGTTTTGTACTTTATTTGAAGAAATTTGTATTTAAATGCTCATGCACTAATTGTTTCATAATTACAAAAGACATGCTGTGCTTTTATGCGCTATGCTTGTTTTATGTAGCTTATCTCAGTTTTTTTTAATTGACTTGGTATTGGAGTCTCTGTAAGAAAATGACACATTTTTACTTCTAAAAAGAGGAATCAGTCTATTCAAATCTATTTAACCTCTTTTTTTATTTGTTTTTGAATTCTGGATAAAATGTCTTTCTAGATCAAAAAAAAAAAAAGATTGAATAATGTTTTTATTATGCATATTACTTTAGCTTTAAGGCTAAAAATCTGTATGAATGTACTGGTGCACCTGCACAAACTGAGACAGCAAAGATACAGTTTATTTGCATTATTTTCTAAACCATGTATTGCAATATTGTCCTTTGACTTCATATTAATGATATAATATAATATGATATAATTAACATAAAAAACAACCTGGAAATGTTAGTTTTTGGGTGTTACTTTAACTATGGGCACTTTTGGTAATGCAGATGTTTAGCAAATAATCTCTCATTTTCTCACTAGTTCATTTATTTTGCTCACTATCACCGTGAAGCAGTGGACAAACACGCACCAAATAAGAATTCTGTCACTATTTTCATTTATTCTCAACTGTCAGTAACAAATGTAATTTCCACTACATCTGAAACGATGTCTTGTAGTGTGCTTGATAACAATCCGTGGTGGAAATGACATTCGAAATATTTTTTGCATAAAATGACAAACTTGTTTGTCTTGCTAGGCCAATTTAACAGCAAGAAATTTATATATCTTAAATAGACGCTGTTAACATAATATTTGTACAATTTTTGCATAATTTGACAACATTTATTTGGTATGACACAATAAAAACAGTCTGTCATGCATGCTCTGTCACCTTAATAAACACTAACTTACTTAACTTTTGAAAACACTTTATTAGAGGTAAATTCTTGTTTTGGAAAGCACTGCCACAGAAACAATGTAATTTATGTAAAAATATGTATACAAAAAAAATGTAATTGTTTATTTTATCATTTTAGATTATCATATTTAAAAAAAAGTTTAATTGGATTTCCATTTTTCAAATTTAAAGTGGATCAGGGAGAGTTTATACATAAAACACAATTGATAAATATGAAGAAGAAAAAAAAAAAAAATTATTCCAAGACAGTTTTACTGTGACCTTCATTAAATCCATCCATCTGCTATTATTATTAGTTCTGAAAAATAATAAAATTATCATTAGGTATGTTTTATGTACAGGCTTGAAAATGTGCATCCTCCAATTGAGCAAAAAATAAATAAATCAGAGATAACCAAATGATAAAATATAGATTAGCATTTTGATACTGTCTGGTCTGGCTCATCATTTTGCTTCAAAGAAGAGGAAGATAAATGATGATGCCATTAAAAGTGAACTAATTAAGGAATGCTTCTTTTAAAAACTCATTAACGGCACCCTCATTTACATAATGATGCATATTAATTAAGTTTTAATGAATCCTAGCTTCAATCAAGTCACTTTTTGGCTGTGAAACAATTTTGACGAATGAAAAAAAAAAAAGAACAATGCTTTCGAGACTTTTTTTTTTAACTTCAAATGAAAGAACTAAAACGCCACCTTTGCTTTTTTTTTTTTAAAAACTTGACATTTATGTCTTAGTTATTGTCAGTCCTAATACATCAGAGGTCTTGCATATTAATTTTGTTCGCAGTAGAAATTTCCAAGAAGGTGTGCAAATGATTAATACAAATACAGAGGAATTCTGTCATTTGTGTGAAAATGTGTTAGGCTGTACATCCAATTATTTTTTTTACAAATTTGAATTAATTTAAAGATATCAATGATTTAGGCATCACTTCGAAACACGGTCCATTTCCAGAATTCACCTTTTTCAAGAAAACCCTCATAATAAAAGGGCACACACATGAAGACAGGTACATCTAAGCGTTATCTGTCACACCTATGCATCACTTTCATGAAAAGCAAATTCCAATTGAAGCCTGTGCTTTTGTGGCCCTTGATAAGGAGTTTGATGTAAAGTTGTTTTTAGCTCTCTCGACGCAGAGTGCTGTTTGCGGCCGTTGCCTATGCCGGGGTCAGGGGTCGTGGAGAAGCGTGTAAATGAAGCAGGAAAGCAGATGCTCGTTAATTAGGCGAAAATGTGAGTGACAGGATTTGATGAGCAGTGCTACACGCATCCCCTGCCACACAACAGCTGTTGTCACCCACCTCGCTGTGGGCTTCGCTCTCCCAGAACCCCCTGCAGGGTCGCAGTGCCAAGCCCAACCCCGAGCCAGTACGCCAATAAATAGGCTGCATACTAATAACCAAACACGCTGCGGAGTACGTCACATTACTCTCCCTCCTCTGCCACTCACTTTACTTATTGCATGTGACGGTTTTGTGTGTGTGACATTTTCTGTGTACCTGTTCTATGATTAGTATTATTTTAGCTTCATCCTACGATCTGTTTCAAGCTATTTTTAAAATTTATGATAGAATAAAAGCAGTATAAAGTCTTGCCATAAAGCTTGTTTGGTTTTAAAGCATGCAAGCATGATGTTAAAAAAATGTATACAGTTTTTATCAAGGCAGAAAAATGCAATGCTCAATAAAACGGTAAGTTTAATATTATAATTTGTAAGCTCAGTCCACTAGCTCCTCCCAGAATTGTTAATAATTTTAGTTTTTAATGATTAACATGGTTGTTTAAAAAAAAAAGAAGCAAGTTAAGGAAACATGCCTTCCTTATTACATAAATATTTATTTCTAATAAATAATATGCAATATATAATTGTAAAATGTTCTCTTTCAAAAGATTTGAGTTTGGTATCAGTACTACAAAATGTGATTATATGAATGTAAAAGCGGTCTTATTTTACATATTTAAGTGTTGTACTATTGTATTTCACTGATCCTATCTATTAAAAATTGTTTATATGAGTTTTAAAGTAAAATATGTATTATTCATTATAATACGCCCGGCCTGCTGTGTGTTTATTTATAGTCTGATGTTACTATTAAGGTTCATCCTTCATAATCTTAACATGTTGTGCATATATATATATATATGAAGAGTATATTTGCAAATACAGATAACTCAGTTTTTATAAATTTTCATAAATCATGTTTGTATTGTATTTTTTTTTTAAAGTTATTATTATTGGTTACACTTTATTTCGATAGTCCACTTTAGACATTCTACTAACTATAAGTAACTTTGTAACTACATGTCAACTACATGTCAACTAATTCTCATTAGTTTGCAACTACATGTCTACTTACACTCAGAGTAGACTGTTAGGGTAGGTTTAGGGTTAGTAGAATAAGTTGACAAAGAAAGTATTAGAAGATATTAAGCAGACAGTCTACTAATACTCTACGAACTGCTAGTTGACATGTAGTTGCAAAGTTACTTGCTGTTAATAGAATGTCTAAAGTGGACTATCGAAATAAAGTGTTACCTTATTATTTAATCAAAACAACCCAACTGCAGTTTGATTGATATTTTTTGGAATGCAGAAAAAAAAAACATGATTATTGAACATTTTTAAAACGTTATCTGTTTTTGCAAAGAAACTCTTCATATATATATATATATATATATATATATATATATATATATATATATATATATATATATATATATAT
>NW_015505893.1:438292-450371 GCF_001515645.1 Sinocyclocheilus grahami
TATATAAATTACACAGCTTTTTAATTTACTGTTACATTTAATATATACGATTATACAGCATGGGTGTTAAGAATGTAACATCAGTCTTTATGAACTTAATTTTGTCCAATTAAGTTTTTGAATATGTCAGTGATGGTAAAATCAGATGTTAAGATGTTCTGAATAAATAAGCAAAATGAAATAATCTCTGCTTTCCCTCATGTTTTTCCTTAACACCTGCATGTCAATAGTCATTAAGCTAATTGCTTAACAAAAAGTTTCTAGGGTGTCTCCAAAGGACTTGTCATATTTTACTCAGTTCAGTAACAACTACAACTTTCATAAAGAGAGAAAGAGAAAAGGAATCGCATGTATGATGATCCTGAGGGTTATAGCGCACAGATGCTCCTTGCTTGCCTCCTTTGAAGCATTTAACTAGGCCAGGCGTGTCTGTCAGTCCTGCTCGCACCCCCTCACACCTGGGACTTAAGGTGTTTCAACAATAACGTACCGCAAGAGAAAAAAAAAGAACCACTTTTTTTCTGCTGCTGAAATCCCACCAGAGTGCACCAAAGGTATCAAAAACCAAAAGAGCTGGAGAGAAATAAACCCAAATGCTTGCCTGATGAATAATTTGAATGAAGAAATGAAGCCATGTGAAGTGATGGCGCACGGCACAAATAGGAGAATAAAACTGGATACAATTAGGTCACCAAACAGAACAGCTTAAACCTTCTCCATTGAGTTACATATCTTACCGAAAGGCAATTGCATTGCCGCTATTGTAGATGGCAAATAAAGATCGGTCAGTTAATGTTTTGCCCTTATTCAGTGACAGAAATCCAACAGGCCACTGAAGATCATCAAGTTTGGAAGCATTGATTCCATTCGGGTCTCCAAATAGATGAACCTGAACCTCCAGGTGTTCCTGTGCATCCAGAAATCAACTGCTAGTAAATAATAGTGAATCATTTGATAGCTAGCTCCATACTTTATGCCAAAAGTGGTGTATTTGATTAATGTGAGGTGCATGATTGTGGTTGTCCTTGAAATAAGTGATAAAGACACAGCTAATATTTAGTACAACAGCAAGATTACAAGTGTGATATATTGGTTTTAAAGGACTGCTCTATAAACCGTATAAATCTGGGCTCTTGAAATAGTCCCCCACAAAGCATAGTGTTAAAAATGTAGATCAAAAAATAAATTAATTCAAAACCAAAATATGAAAGCTTCCTTGTTGTGGAAACATATCAAAATGAAAGAAAACTGTAAAGGAGGAATAAGTAAACAAAATGAGGGACACATTAGAAAGTAATTAAAACAAGACAAACCTGGCCAACAATATTTCCTATCCAACACTGAATAAATGGGATTTTGTGGGCTGCTCTGTGGGTTGACTCCTGAAGAGTTTCCAGTTTGTCAATTTGAAATGCCACCCACTTTATGTACTGATCCGTTTGGACCAAAACCGTCTGCGGTGAACTACAAATAACCACGACAAATTAGATATGGTTGCAACATACATGGGGTCCAAAAGTCTGAGACTAAATTAGAAAATCTGGGATTCAAAATGTAAATTAAACCTACAAATAAAATTTTAAGATTTTTTGGAATTTTGTTTTGTAGCTAACTAACTAACTAACTAACTAACTAACTAAAAGTAAATAAATAAATAAATAAATAGATTGATAATTAAAGAACCATATGAGATTCTGCACTTTCTTGGTCAATAATGAAATGTAAGAAAATGTGTGACATTTTAGTTTCTCATGTTCATATTTATTTGCTTCCACTGAACACAAGATGATTTTTGGAACTCAAATCATGCTGAACAAGGTTTTGAACTTGTGGAGTTCATGTCAGATTGAGCCTTGCAAACATTAAAGCGAAAGAGGAATATAACAAATAATAAGAATTTCTTATTATTTTTTCAACTTTAACTTTTCACTTGAATATTTATGCAGATAATATGATTTGTAATAAAAAAAAATCCAGTATATATACAGATTTCTGGCATGAAACTCTAGATGGCGCAGTCCGATAGGTCTAACTCAGTCTGACCTAATGACATCATTATCACATGGCACAGCTGATCGGTTCTCTCTTGTATCGGTAGCCAATGAGTTCGCTGCTCAACATTCAAATATATGACTAGCGCTTGCCGTAGCAGTTGCAGCTTGCTTCAGAAACCCTCCAACTTCCCCAGCTCCACCTGTATAGATCTGCTATGAGGTGATTCATGTACGCTATATGGGGGTTATTTCATATATGTTATATTTGCAGCAGCAATATTTCTTACATGCTCACAGCAGCATGTTGTGGATGTATTGGCAGTAGAAAGTCTTGGCACTTTCTCTGCCGCAGCAGCAGCACAGATCTATCCCGCCAAGACCAAATACATTAACATTGTCATGTACATTACCATGCCAATCCCTCCGAGAGTTATTATGACAGAAATATATATATATATATATACAGTATATATATATACACATACAAATATATCTTCAATTACATTTATATTTAAAATCAAATAATTCAATCTGTTTTATGGGAATTCCGTTCATCTTCATTAAACGTGTGGTATTTTGGAAGCCATCGGAATCTGTTCAATGTACATATAAAAACAAAATTTTCAAGCTGGTGATGCAATAACAGATGTAGACACTTTAAATGTAACTAACACCCCGCTGAGCCTCTGAGGAACAGGTCTTCTTCTGACACTTCTTGTGCTTGTGAGGAAGTAGTTGGAGGAAAACTTTCCTCAGAGCTCTGACAAAAGAGAAAGGCAAAGCGAGCGAGAGAGTCAAGAAGAAGACTCTATCTTTGAGAACCCAAACAGGAAGGAGGGCCTTGTTTTGAGAATGCAGTGGCACATCTCCAGGTGACAAATATGTCAGCGCCTAAAGCCCTGTGGCACAGTTATGCCACCATTGCTCTGAGTGTGAGCGATAGACGGAGGAAGAGAGAGAGATAAAGAACAGGAGAGAGGGGGGTGCTGCTTTGGTTGGAGAAAAGTCATCACAGCCTTTGGCTTACGCTGAGAGACAGCCCAGGGGATGCAGTTTGCTCCCATAACAAAGCGCTCCTCCATTTTGAATACGGTTGAGAACATTCCAGCTAAATCCGCTGGGCGTGCAGGGCGTGTGCATCCCCTGGCAGCTGCAACTTTCTCGGGGCCCTAATAAACACATTCTCCACTGGCATCGTGCATAATGTTTACAATAAAACTGGATGTTGTTTGTACACAATTAAAACTAAAACCACAAAAGGAGGATAGACCAAAGACGCAAAATTAGTTGTATTGGCTTCATTGCCGGAAATCTTTTGGATATTGATTTAATGTATTCCTCATCACTTGCCTTGGTACAGAGTCATTTGTTTGTGTGTTTGGCAGTCATCTATATTCCGATAAACAATAGAAGTAAGCACTGGGGACCCACCAAGGCATAAGAAGGAGAAAGAGGAATAAAGGCGCTGCATTCGACTACAACTAGGTCAAACTGACGGAAGGAACAAAACATAACGGGCTGAGAGTTTGTAGGAATCTTTACAGGAAAACAAACTTGTCACTCACTTGACAGTCTGTTTTGCTTCCAAAGGAGAGAATAATGAAAAAAAAGCTGAATCTCCATTGCAAATCAGCATTGGCATTGTGAAGTTCTCCGTTTGAAATGCACATCAAATCAGCAAAAAAAAAGCCGCCGCGTACCTCGTCAGTGACATCTGGGGACGTATGAATCTGGGGGTCTTTGTTTCAAATGTGCGACTTGGGGAGAGAGGGGAGGTGGTGTCTGTATTGGAAGACATTCTAGAGGCTCGCATTCATAAAACATAAATACGACTGCTGTATCTCCTAAAGATCCATCATAAAAACATCTATTACTAGGAGAACATGAGAAAAGTTACTTGGAGGAATTTTGCTGTGGGAGAACTGACCAGCTTTCTGCTGTAGACTGTACAACACAAATGATCTTTGCGCAGAGTTGGGCCTGCGTTATGTTTGTTTTTATGTCTTAAATGCATAGGAAAGTGTAGAGAGACAGTAGGGTGGCAGAAGAGAGAGGTTGGGATTGAACTGAGGACTGTTCCGTGTCAGACTAGAACCACTACCACTGCACCACGCCTCCGACTGTCAGTTGCATGTTTTAAGTTGAATTGTATTAAGTTGTATTAGTGCATTTGGCTTTTTTCTACCAATGCTCATTGGAAATACGTACCTCTACATTTCTGAAAAACTCAAAAAATTTACCTACATTTACATATAAATTTACATATTAATCCAGTTTCCTGTTGAAATGAACACTAGAGGCAATAAAACTCTGACAACTTTTATTCCTTTTCTCACAAAGTGTGATTTACAGGGCCAGAGTTTCGACTAAGACAGCCTAATTTTCACACAATATTATGCTATGACTTCAAAACAATTTGAACATGTTGCAGGATTTGAAAACCGATACGTTTAATGGTTTGCTTGGTAGCTCACACAATAATGGCGTTGAACAACTCCAGTATGAATTCTGTTAAACTGCAGTTTGACAAATCAGTTCAAACCCTTGGAAGTTAGTGTAAGGAAAATAGTACAATTGCATCAGCGAATGGATTTTTGCGTTTGTTAACAGTACGAGTAGGTTTAAGGTTGGGTTTGGTATAGGGGTTATGTTATTTTCCAAAACGATAATGCATTAACCTTTTTAGCAACACTTCCAGGAAATTCAATACGTGCCTGAACCAATGTAATAAAAACACTGTAATACGTGCCTCTACCAACATAATAAAAATGCGATCACATTGAATGCACATTTTAGTGCCACGCAATGGATATTTCTATTTGAAAATTGCCGCAAAAAAATGCAGTAAGGTACATAATATTGGTGTTGCAGAAATGTTGCCTCAAGTATGTATTTCCAATGAGCCTGGGTTGGCTTTTTCATAGGCCAGAATTTAGTCAAATTTGATTTAAACTCAGGTCAACCAAACATTAGCACCACTGCACAACATCTGAGTACATGCATTACCTGCTATATCACGTGTCCAGTAGGATGCTTGGTTTTGACGCATTTGTACTTAGTTGCATTCATACTAACTATATGTAAATGTAAATATAATTCATTCAGTAATGATATTGTGCATGGATAGTATCACTCTACTCATTTAAAAAGAAATAGCTGAGTTGTGACAATGTTACTAGTCTCTGATTCCAGTTGAAGATTTGATGAATTTGTTTTTGTGGCCAGGGCCTGATGTAGCGAGCAAAACTGAGAAGATGCGAAATGGAGAGAGCGCTATGCGTCTCTGCATGATTGGTGGTGTAGGGGAAAGTGACAGAGCACCTCACCAAGGTCACGTCCAAGGACAGCACAGCCAATTACTATGCAGATCAGAGCAGGATGTGGTTTAGGAGGATTGCTCAGATGCAATCACATTAACTGGCCAGAAAGGAAACGGCTGTCTGACCTCAATCACTGGAGGCTGGAGAAGAGAGGCAGGAGAGGTACTACATTTTCCCCGCCTAAACCACCTGTCCCTCATCTTCACAATAACGTGATTAACAAACCAAACATGTCAGTAAGTCTGTGTGCATGGGAATTAGAGAATGATACGAGCCTTGTTGGCTGGTCACGCTGTTATGTACAGACGTAATAATGCGTGTTTAAACCTGGCCGGATTGGAGCATATCCCCCGAGGATGAAATGTGTTAAGGCTTGTACGGAAACTTCTCTTTTTCATCTGGTTGCCCGTTAGATTCAAGATGTCTTTGAAAAATTATTAGAGCTGGTTGCATCAGGGTGGCTAAGTGTTCAAAGAAGCCAAAAATATTCTTTGTACATGTCCTAAAGGCATTTTATATGGACTTGTGGTCTTGTGGTCTTTGCTTGTGCAAGTCCATGCAGTCCACAAGACCGTAGGGTGTCTTATTTGGAATTTTTAGGCTGTTATGCAAACTCCATGTGACCTTTTGCCAAGCTTGCGTTGATGTGGACTTTGCAACAGACTCTATTATTCAATAGTAGACTTGTGTAGACTTGAAGCAAAACTGCGAGAGGTGAGCTGATGCATTTGGGACAGAGCCCAAGACAATATATTTAAGGCATCATGAGCACTGACACAAAGGTTGTTACAAAAGCTAGACAGTCTTCTTAAATACTAAGCAAATTCTGAACCAGCATTGCATGTATATGTATTCCTAAAGACATAAAAACCTTTTCCAACATGGCGGACAATGCAAGAGTCTTGTTAACATAATTCATTCAGCTGCGATATTCCATCCATGCTATGGAGTCCTATGTAGTGTCCCAGGGACTCTGGAGCATCGGGGGACAAAGGAAGGACTTGATGGCCAGTCCATCAAAGGGTCAACACACACAGACACCATTTGGTATCACCCATTCTCCATCTCTTAGGATTGTGGGGAACATGGACCACGCAAAAAACAGGCAAATTCCACACAGAAAGGAACCCTGTTTCAGGGACCCAAACCTGGACCTTCTTGTGAGGCGACAGTGCTACCCACATAAATATCACACATTTGCTATATTGTGCACTAATAAAAAAATATGGATAAATGTTTTACCCAATATTTGTGCATGCTTAATAGAGTAGCACTGCATTACAAACTAACGCCACACTCTATTGAAATCGATTTGTAAGTCTCCATCACATGTGGAGCACTAACTGTGCGACGCACGAATGCTCCAGATCAATCACTTATGAGGTTTTATTCCAATTAGCATGATATTTTAGAAGGTAGTTGCCTATGTAGGTAGTAGACAGCAAGGCTGCTCACTAGGTTTGGAACACAGCCACGGTGTCCCGTAATGGAATCAGCACGGCATGCATACATAAATCACAGCACATTTTCATATGCATAATGTTTCTTCATCCAGTGTCTTTGCAGGAGATGAGAACGGGGCTGGGGTGGGAGGGAAAGAGAAATGGAAAGGGCTTTTTTTGTGTTTCACTCTCTTTTTCTCTTGCTCTTCAAGAAGGACTGTCTTTAATGCTTCTAATCTATTGTGCTGACAGCGTAGCACTGGTGAGATGCTGCAATGGGAGATGTCGAGGTGCCTGGCAGACAGCTGCACTTTCTCTACACTTTTGCGACTGTGTGTGTGCGTTTGAAAGAAAGGAAGGCAGCAAATAGAGAGAGTTTGTGCATTTCAAGCATGTCGGTGAGACTTCTGGGAGATTTGAAGAAGACAGGTTTTCTGTCTTCTCTCTCTCTCTCTTTCTGTCCCTTGCTCGCTCTCTCTCCCCTCTGGGGCTTTGTTATGCTAATGTGGAGGGATGTAACGGATTCTTAGTGATTTTTCATCTGGCGAGTGACGAGAGATAAAAAGGAAGTGACGAGGTGTCTTGATTGTCCTCAGTGTTTGGCTCTCGCTCGCTAACAAGCCGCCACATTGTACAGATGCCATTTTCAAACGCCCTCCATTTGCATCTCCAAGGCTGCACTCTATCGCAACCCCTCTAAAAGTTTATGCCCCCTCATTAGACGAAGCACTCGTCTAAGATTAAAAATGCGGGACACTTTTATTTTCCGCAAGCCCTCTGTTCTGCGCATGGTAAAAGCAGATGTTATCGTGCAGATGATGCTATATTTACACCGCTGCTCCTCGGTGCCAGGGGCGTGCGAGGCAGCGGGGGTTTGAAAATGAGCTGCCGTATCAGCGCAAGGTAACCGTTTCTTAATCACATTTGCATTTTTATTTTGAGAGATTCTTCAAACGTTTGCGTTATTGAGGATTTATGGCGAGACTCTTCGCTTGATATTCTATCAACTTCACTCATAAAGGAGACACTCCATAACTCAGCTCAAGATGAATCTTCCCGCCCCGCCGAATAATTAAGTAGTAGATTTTTGATGCGGAAACTTCAGATAAATCATTTGTTTATGAGTACCAAAGCCTTGAGGGTACTGAAGCCACAGTTTAATAGCAGATCACTGACGATACTATCTTATCCAGCACAAGTAGATTCTATTCATGGAGTTATCACAAAATCATCGCATACCGATAAAACCATCATACAGTTAATTGCCGCCTTCCACATGTTGTCTTTGCTGTACCACAATATATAAAAACCAGAAAAATAATTGAGTGTGAATTTTTCTGCCACACTTTAATTTGGAGCTCAATTCTCACTTTTGACTAATTATTAACTATTACATTTGCTTCAATAAACCTCCAATTTGCTGCTTATTAAGGTAGTTGTTAAGTTTAAGTATGGGGTAGGATTAAGGGATCTAAAATATGGTTATGCAGAATAAGGCACTTCATAAGCACTAGCCTAATAAACAGCCATTATACTAGTAATATGCATGCTAATAAGCAACTAATAGTGAAAACTGCTCCCTAAGTGTTACCTATTTTTTATTGCAGTATATTCCTGGCTACTAGTTGCGATAATTTTTGCAGTAGTATTTTCTCATAATCTATCATAATTAAATGTCTTTGTGTTGTAGAATCATAATGATTATATATGTCTCCATTAGAGTAATCTTTTGTACATATATAGATTAACTGTGTTCTAATAAAATCTCCCTGCATGCAATGCAGCATGAATATTTTTTTTTATTTGCCTGTTTTGCTGTTTTTATTTATTTATTATTATTATCTAAAATTATGTTTGTTGATTGTCTATATTGTTGAGTTTTGTTTGGTGCTTGTTGTGTTAAAAAAAGGTCATTAGAGATAACATTCTAGAGACTTTTACAATAGAGATACTCCACACAATTCTCCAACTACCTCTCATCCTTAATTTTTTACATACTGTAAAATACAGCACTTCCACATATAATGTAATTACTACTAGATTGGAAGCTGTGGTAAATATGCGTTTTCTGGGATTTATGACTTTGATATTGCTAGCGCTTGTTGCTAGCTAGAGGAACACAACAAAATAACCGCATGTGGGTTTGGAATGACATGAAGGTGAGTAATAATGACAGAATTTCGATTTAGGGTGACCTAATCCTTTGAGATATCCATCAATTCTCAGGTTATTAGGGGATAAAGGAAAGCTAGCATTACTGAAAGCAAGACATCTCTGAACACCTAGCTCACGTAGACTTTTTTTGCTATTAGTGACAGAAGTTTAACCATGAACATCTGAAGGATAAATGAACTGTTAAACAGGACATGCTTTGGTTCATCATGTGACTTTCTAATCAACACCTGCATTTGGTGGTTATCAGTGTATTACAAAAGTACAAAAAAGATTTCAGTACTTCAATAGGTTGGTGTATTATCATTATATCAGTTAATGAAATCATGGTATTTAACTGTAAATTTAAGTTAAAACCTAAAATGTTGCTACTGTATTTTTTTACGGTAAAATTCCGGCAACCACAGCTGCCGTTTTTTTACCATAAATTTTATGGAATTTTTTTTACAGTGTACAACCTTCCCAAACCACAGTGTTGTTGCGTTGTTGTTAATGTAGCTGTATGTGAATGTAAACGATCTGCAAAGTTGTAAAGCTGAAAGTGCACGATAAATAAGTTATTGTCTCCCAAAATAAAGAATCGACTCTGAACAGCTGAAACGAGTCGTTAATAATTCGAATCCCACTTCCGTGATGGCTACACGTCACGGGGTAACACATTTGCATAATGCGTGATTGTGTTTACCAAGATATAATTGGGAACCTCCTGTGAAATCTGTATTTTGTGTTTAAACTTGAAACTTTTGCGGAGAATATTATTTGAGACATGGGTAGTGAAGAGGTGCCTCTCCCTGTCACATATTCCTCTGTTTTTAAAGTAATCGTTCACCCATACACTGTAAAAAATTACCGTGAATTTAATGGTAAAAGACTAAAAATGCTACAGTAAAAACCTGTTAAATGGTTAACAGTAAATTCCCCTACTATATACGGTGAAAAACTGTATTAGACATTACATGTATTGGACATTAATTTTACGGTAGTATACCGTTTTTGGAAGTGAAAAAGACCGCATAATTTACAGTGAATAACCGTAAATTGACATTCCCAGAATTTCCTGCGTTACATTTAAAAAATTTGATGTTTTTTTGTTGAAATAATTGTTTCTTCTTAGGTTTTTCTTATCAGTTTTGTATATTAGGGTTGTGTGTTACACCTAATGTTGTTAAATGAATGTTTATTGCATTATTTCAGTTTCATGTGTGTTACCGTGATGGTGTTTAGTGTTTGTGTGCATGACACTGTGCACCTTCTATATATGTTATTATTTAAAAACTGCTTGTGATGTGCTTTAGTTCATCATGTGACTTTCTAATCAACACCTGCATTTGGTGGTTATCAGTGTATTACAAAAGTACAAAAAAGATTTCAGTACTTCAATAGGTTGGTGTATTATCATTATATCAGTTAATGAAATCATGGTATTTAACTGTAAATTTAAGTTAAAACCTAAAATGTTGCTACTGTATTTTTTTACGGTAAAATTCCGGCAACCACAGCTGCCGTTTTTTTACCATAAATTTTATGGAATTTTTTTTACAGTGTACAACCTTCCCAAACCACAGTGTTGTTGCGTTGTTGTTAATGTAGCTGTATGTGAATGTAAACGATCTGCAAAGTTGTAAAGCTGAAAGTGCACGATAAATAAGTTATTGTCTCCCAAAATAAAGAATCGACTCTGAACAGCTGAAACGAGTCGTTAATAATTCGAATCCCACTTCCGTGAAGGCTACACGTCACGGGGTAACACATTTGCATAATGCGTGCCTATGTTCTCCATTGGCCGTCCGTGAACAGCTTGACACCGCCCACAAACACGTCATTTTACTGACGACTGCTTCTCTAATCTCGACGAGTTCAACGCGGGATTCACAAAATGCTTGCTGTTGAAAGATGGATCAGTATCCTGTTTATTTGGACCTGCTGCTCCACTGAAACACAACCTGTATGCTAAATAATAGATCTTTATATTTTCTATAGAGCATTCAAAATACAGAACTATTGAAATAGGCGTATCGTTTCCGAAATGCGCTGTACGCCGTAGACCAATCACAACAGACTATGCCATCTGACCAATCAGAGCAGAGCAGGCTCACGGAAAAGAGGGGTTTAGAGAGACTGAATCTTTGAACTGCTTCGAACCAATCGTTTGAGAATCGCTGGAAAATGAGGTGATATTAAATGCATATTTTGAGAAAACAAAAGCGTTTTTTGACCTTGCATGCATGCAATCCTAATGTAGGAGACTCCCAAAACAATATTAGGAACTGTAAAAATGGCATAATAGGGGCACTATTATACTGAACTGTTTTTGATCATTGATTGATGATATGCATTCTGTGAAACGGGTTAGATTTTGGGTTTGGAACATTTGTAAATGCTTATTCTCACTGTCTGAGACTCCAAACAAATGAAATCTTTGAGAGTTGAATTAATTCTACCCTTTATTCATCATCACTGTATTTAACACCACACTCTGTAACAGCAAAACATGAAGAGTAAATTTCGCAAGGAAAACCAGTTCCCTACTATTTACACGGCCTGCTGTTACAGCTGCTCCTCCGTTCATTCTCTCGCATCTAGATAAAGTGATCTTCCCCTACAACCTACATTATTAGCCAGCACATTTGCATCATGATGTGTCCAGAAAGAAATAATGACACTGTCAGCCGGTGCAAGGCTGGCAATAAAACAGATGCATTCCATTGCCTCCTGTTTTCCAAAGGATCAAGACAGGCCGTGTCAAACAAGAGGGTATCGTGCCTTCGCTTCTGAAAAAGAGTTAAACAAACCAGGTAATATAAGAAGGTTTTAGATTAACTAGTAAGAATATTGCTTTGTTGGTGTAGAAACTTACATCTCACAGCCTCTGCCCAACCGATGGTAGATGGTATGTGGGACCGGCAAATTGATTGATAGGTAGTTATTTGCATATAACAAAAAAAAAAAATTAAGCCCTCCCCCCACATAGAAAAATGGAACAGAGACAAGGGGAAGGTGTTATTAAAGAGATTTATTTTCTTCTGGAAATTCTCATTCGAGTATAGACCGTCTGTCTGTAAACTGTAAACATGCCCACTTTTATCTGCAGTTAGCTGACAGCTGAATCTGTCTTACTTTACACTCTCGTGAATAAAAACCGCATTTGAAC
>NW_015505893.1:451949-469513 GCF_001515645.1 Sinocyclocheilus grahami
AAGCCCTCCCCCCACATAGAAAAATGGAACAGAGACAAGGGGAAGGTGTTATTAAAGAGATTTATTTTCTTCTGGAAATTCTCATTCGAGTATAGACCGTCTGTCTGTAAACTGTAAACATGCCCACTTTTATCTGCAGTTAGCTGACAGCTGAATCTGTCTTACTTTACACTCTCGTGAATAAAAACCGCATTTGAACGTGATCCTTTTGTGTGTATACATCTTTAAACGAGCTCTGATAATGGCTTGCTTTCGTGTTTAGCGATAGGAATGCGTGTGTGGCAACAGCATTTGCCTTGACTTGATTAGAAATGTACAGTAATCGCAATTGTGCACCCTGTAAAATGATTATGATCATATTCCAGAATGACTCGAAACACATGCTGCTTATTCTAGCACCGATGTGAATAGAAAACATAAGAGGTCTAAAGTGTTCTCCTGTCTGCACAATAAGACATGACCTTCACAGGAGAAGACAGAGAAAGCACTGCATCACATCTGCGTTTGAATATTGATGTTTAGGCGTGATGGCTTGTCCCTGGGCAACGTGATGAGTAGGATATATATAAGCTCGCTGGTCCGACGGGCTTCGTCTCTTAATGAGAATGAGGCCCTCGCACATATAGGTCTTTTAAGTGCAAGTCAGGGGTCTCCCTTACCCACCCCAAATTCATTTGAATATGGGATGCTGATTTATGAGCATATTTGGTCTGTCTTCTGTATGCAGATGCCCGAGGCTTCTTTGGGTACATGCATAATGAGATTCTCAGGGTCATCCCTCCGGAGTGTCACCGCACTATAATGCCGCGATCTTCAGGGTGGGGGCTGCAGGGGGAGGTGCCCATGAGTTGTGTCTGGAATTGGGTTGCCAAATCTGTGGTTTTCCCATGGAATTGGGCTACTGTTGCTGTGGGTTTTAAAATTTTTTTTTGGTCTGAGGTTTGACATATTACACAAATTACATTCAAATGCATGTATTCTGACAAGTATATACAATTTACAAATTACACTGGAATGCAAGTATTTTGACCAACCAACAGTCAATTTTCAAGTCTAAACCAGCACAATCTTATGGCAATTCAAAACTACTATATTAGATGTTTTGCAGAACTGGTGGCTAACTTCATACACTTTTGTACAGTTTGCTTACATACAAATTCATTTTCTTTCTTTTTTTTCTTTTTTTGAGGTCTGAGGGTTTTAAATTTTCAAGTCTAAACCAGCAGAATCCCATGGCAATGTCTAACTATATTTTGCTGAATTGGTGGCCAATTTTGTCTTAAAAATCACATTGTACAAATTCATACAAAATCATACATTTTGCAGAATTGGTGGCTAATTCATGCGATTTGTACGTTTTCGTATGATCTGCTTACACCCACTGATGGTAAGGTTTAGGGTTGGACCTTCATGCTTACTTAAATTTTTTTTTTTTACGTTTTCATGCCATCCACATTGTATGGATTCATAAGAAATCAACCCAGTTTTTCTGAAGTCTGAGGATTTGACATTTTACACACATTTGACATTTTTTCGAATGCAAGTACTTTCACCAACCAACAGTCAATTTTCAAGTCTAAACTAGCACAATCTCATGGCAATTATTAACTACTTCACATTTTGCAGAATTGGTGGCTAATTCATATGATTCTTCTTAAAATAAAATCTTCTTGTGCCAGACTGATGGTTAGATTTTCAGGGTGGATCTTCATGCTCACTTAAAAAAAAAAAAACAATAACATATATTTCGTACAAATCATATTGTACAAGTTTTTTTTGGTCTGAGGTCTGAGGTTTTAAATTTTAAAATATTACACAAATTACATGTAAATGTAAGTATTTTGACCAACTAACAGCCAATTTTGAAGCCAAAACAAACACAATCTCATGTCAATTCATAATTACCATGTTTTACATTTATCAGAATTTGTGGATAATTGTATGCTTTTTAATTGTTTGCACAATGTGCTTAAGCCTCACTGCTGGTTTGGTCTATAGGTGGACCATGCTGACTTTCTTCAAAAAAATGTACCTTTTTGTACAAATTACATAAATTTTCTCCTGACATCAGGTTGGTCAAAACAATTCAATTCAAGTTTATTTGTATAGCGCTTTTCACGATACAAATTGTTACAAAGCAACTTTACAAATTAAGTTTCTACAATATTTAGTGGTAGCTTATCAGTGGTGACTGTCTGTTAATGTACATGTAAGATGGATATTGTATTTTATTGAAACAGACAGGTACCTCTTAATGAAAAAATATGATGCAATAATAAAATGTAAAAAAAAATCTTAAAATATTATTCAAAATATGAAATATTGCTATTTGTTAGTTAAACTGACCATACCGCGTTGTTCAAAACCTGTATACATTTCTTTTTTTTTCTTTTACATACAATGAAGGCCAATGAGGTCCAATATGGTTTTAATATAAACAAAAAATTACACCCTTTCCATTATTGGGTGAACTGTCTCTTTAATGCTGCTAATACATTATACAGTGACCCTTCAATGAAAGGATATGCATAATAGGATATCTGTGGAACATGTTTTAGGATTGGCCTGGTTTTATGTGTCACACACACACACACACACACACACACACACACACACACACACACACACCTGGCAACCCTTGTCTCAGTGCTGGGCAGAGGCCTCTCCACACCTCCCTTGCATCCCGCTCCATGTTCACTTATTAACATCAGTCGCTCTCAGTGCATGAGCTTTATTACGATCTCCTGCTAATTATGCCTTTGGTCTGTGTGTGTGTTTAATAATTGCCTGCTCTGAGGGCATTCAACGGCAGTCCGTGCGGGACTGAAATTGATTTTTAAGACATTAACTGATTGCTGTGAGTAGCCAGATCAGAGTGAATTTGAATAATTGTTATTCATGTCATCTTTATGGAGCTGTGACAGGAGGAAACAGAAGAGTCTCACTTACTTTTCATTTTTCCCCATTATTTTCTTTCTTTTTTTCAGGAAATATTATTTACTTCTTTATATGATGTTATTCAGATTTTAATCTAGCATTTCAATAAGAAATAGATTTAATGACCTATTTAAGGGACACAATTAAAGCCTGATCCACTCACTGTACTGGAGATGTAAGTATATCTGCAGACTAAATGAATCGTTCCAAATATTTTTAGTGTTGCAGTCTAATTTAGTTTGATTTAAAAATAACATATGAAATGCTAAATAAATGAAAGAATGAGCTGTTTATTACTCTCAATTACTTTTTCTTGTCACCTATATGTCAGTCTTGGCACTTTTGAATTGAGTAAGGAAATAGTTTTTTTTTTTTAGTAGCTTGTATGTACAATGTAACATATATTTAGGCTGAATCTTTAACTTGTTACCCATTCTGGCATCATTTTTAAATCTTGAGCATTTCAGTCATGTTTATCGAATATTTATTGATAGTAAATAACATTTCAAAATTCTCTTAACAAGGCTGACCTCATATAAAATAAGCATAAATAAAAACAAATCTAGCATAGCTCCAGGCCATTTATCATTACTGTGTGGAGAACAGCAACCAGGACATTCTTCAAAAGTTCTCTTACATGGGATTGTAATAACATGGGTTGCATAAATGATGACTATATTTTCTGAAATGTTCTTTTAATTATTTGTCAGAAAAGAAGAAAAATCTCAAGTTTTGAACCCTATTAGTGTCTCCTTGTAAATTTATTGTTTATTCCTTTAGAAAATGAGTTAATATTTGCAAATATCTAAAGAAATGATTATACAGAATTTGTATGAAATGAGTAGGTTTTCCATCAAAGGCAGCAGCTGAAGATCACAAGGCTTATGGATCTTTGTTATGAGGGACTATAAGTAAATCATTTTGAACGTTAGAATAATCGTGCTTGTATGTGGATCGTTTGATGAAGGTTTGTAATAAAACACTCTTGTTCTGCTGCAAATCTATTGCTTTAATTTAATCTGATACGCCTTGCGGTGATTTGAAGGAATATCCATAGAAGCAAATGAACATTTGTTTTTGTCAAAGAGATGAATCTTGTTACACATCAACATACTATCATGTCCGCGTCGTCCACTAACCGCAGTTAAGAAAAACTTCAACCACACAATTACGCTCAGCTCCATTTATCAGATGGAGACCGTCAGGTAGTTAAAATATTAAACGTCAGAACATCCAGGACTGGGTTAATCTACCCCATCAATATTTAAGGTCCCTTTTTATGCATGTGTTCTGAATTGTCCAATTTCATTAAGGTCATTTGTCAGCCCTCGGGCTGTGGTCTCAGAATGGGTGGACCCCTGAGATTAGCAGACCGTAGACCTGCACTCAGTCTCCCAGATTTGCCAGTGTTGTGCTGACACACTTTAAAATGCACCAAATATGGATTATTACATTTAGGAGCCCTTTATTTCCACCTGGCTTGCATACAGGCAGAATACACGCACCGCCTGCGAATAATATCTCTATTTCGCCCCGTTTCATTCTACGAACCCTGAACGTCCAAATGATGATTGGCTCAGCGTGTTGTTGAGCTTGGCATTACATTGCAGTAATGTCCATTTGGACAGGCAAATTGCCACAGTGACTCATTTAAAACACAAAGTAGGTGTTAGGGGTCATTTAGTCTTCTGGCTATCATTTACTTGCCCACAAAGACGAACATGTGTCACAAAGGAAACCCTTTACGTGAACCCTTTAAATGAGAGGTGAGAGTGATTTTTAAAAGTATGGAACCAATTCAAGCACTTCCACACAGCAATCCCAGCGCGGCCTTCTCCTCGGTGTCACCTAGCGATGCAGCTGATTGGGTACAAATCGTACACCACCTAACGCATTCCTGAAAGACAATGTATTCCAGCCAAGGCGTGTTTTTCCCCGACCGATAATATGTCACCTTCATCAACATCTCCATTTTTTTCTGCGTCTCCTTCAGCCATACATCTGGACACCTGAAAGGCATGACATTTTAACGGCTCTAATTCTCACGGTGCACGGCTCCATTTCCTGTTTGCGCTAAAGTGTCATTTTCATTCCGATCCTGAATGACCAATTTTGTCTGTATATCGTACGCCATTTACATGGTCCCCCGTTTTTTTATATGCAAAACAGCACACAAAAATGCTCTGCTTTGCATGGCGACGCAAGGCCATTTCCCTGAATCTAATTTGATACTTTTGAGAGGAAAAAGGCCTCAGAGGGACGCTGCCTCTTGTCCTTCCACGCTTTATGTGACATCCTGATGACAAGTGTCTTTAATATGCATAAAGCAATTTCAATATTTCGTCCATTGACTTTTTGCATGTTGAACAGAATTGCATATGGGATGCCATGAGTAGAGTCAGTTATATTAAAACATCTGTTCTTCATGATTATTGCTTTTTGAGCTAAAATAGGCAGCGCTGGAAATGTATGTGCTTTCTTATGCTGTTATGCAGTTTTGTAGTTTGAGTTTGTGCGTCAGGGAAGAGCGGGAAACAAGACAATAGAGCTGAAAGAAAAATCACAAAAGTATATGTGTGTGTGCGTGCACATGTGATCTATTCAAAGTAAAAAAAGAGACAAAATAAGGCAAATAAAGAGGAAATGGTACAGTAGGAGAGCTAGAGGTGGGGCGGAGCGAACTGGCATGTTTTGTGGCATTCGTTTGTGTGCTGCACATTTCTCACTTCCCATGTCTGCTGGTCTAAAAAAGAGGATGAGATTTCCTTGCTCCTCCGCTGATATTTACTGTACACTCGTCTTTCTCTCTCTTTATTACCATTTTACCACTGGCACATCTGTATATGCTTTACTTGTAGATTATTAATTTGACGACCTTTGTTTTTTTTTGTCGTTGATGTTTCTTGCTTTTAAAAATTTAACAAGAGTGGAATATTATATGCTTATAATATGATTTATTCATTTTAGAAAGCTTAATGCCAGGGTCCAAAGTAAACTTGCCAGCCAAGCACTAAATAGTACAAGTAAACATATTCAGATTATAAGAATTGTTTTTGATTTTGGTGGTGCTTAGAAATTTATATATAATATATATAATAGCTAATTAGATTCAAAATGATTACAAAATGATTATTGCAAGAAGTTTTCCTTTTTTTAAACAGTTTAAAAAAAAAATTTAGTTCTTAACTTAGATATATTTTAATTGTTTTTATTTATATGCACCATTATGTACACCCTAAAAAAATCTGTAAAATGTAATATGGCACAATGTACTGTAACATGGAATTTTCAGTATTTATTTGTAAGGTTATTTTATAGATTTACCGCTTAAGTCCGAAATTGTCGTCTGAAATTTTCGCACATTCAAAATTAAATACGACCTCATGCTGTGTCAATCACGTTTACACACTGCCTCCGAAACTTTCGTCCATCATAAAAAAATCAGATCAGGTTTGATTTTCAGCGTTTTCGCATCCGGAGCAAACATTTTGATAGGAAAGGATGACGAATCCGAGAAAATTTTTGCACTCAGTGGTCAAGGACCTTTACAATGTAATAATATACAGCTACATGTCTTTGATATCCTAGTAATCCTAGTAATTTTGTACTAAAAAACTCCCTAGAATGAATCAGATGATCAGATGACCTCAAAAGACTAACCATTACAATAAAGACACCTATGAAAATGAGAAGACAACAAAGAAAAATCTAGTCAGCCAGAGGTCTAAAATGAAAATCTTTATTCAGATTACTGTAGGAATTGTTTATCAAGGTGACAGACGCCTGCCCTGGCTCAGATGAAGATGATACTCTATCATGCAGTCCCTGACAGCAAGCGGACACGCACCTCTGCCAAAAGGAACGCTGGAAATATTATTAATAGATGCTGACTTGATTTGCCACAATTGCAGGGTCTTCACAAGCTTTGATTGCGGCCGGTGAAGACCCGTCCAAAGGGGAAGCTATTATTCAAGTCTTACATGCACCCACCGCTATATAAAAGGTTGCCTTGTTGTTTTTTCCCCTCAACAGTAGTTAACAGTAATTGGGAGTAGCCAAACTAAAAGTACCCACACTGTCAATTTGACTACACTTTTCACCTGTTTTCAAAATTCTGACCAAATTCAAACAGTGAAAAAAGAAAACAGTGGTTCTTCCTGGCCATTGGTCAGTTTTTCGCTGGCATGTTCGCTACTGTAAAATTACTGTAAATGGCTTTAGAAATACAGTAGTGACCATATATTTTCCCATAATCCTTGTACTCTATAACATTTTACAGTATCTTACTGTACATATTACAGTAAAATACTGTTCAAATTACAAAAATCGTTTACAGTGTACACTTTCACTGTTTTCAAAATGATGTTGCTTTTCCAGTAACAAGCTACCTTTTCCTTGATTTATGCTGCACTTTACTGCATTTAGCTCCTAAACTTTCCATTCTCCCATATATCCAACATTTTTCCTAAACTCTGGAATGATGCTTTACAATGCTTTGTTGTACTGGAATGATGCTTTACTGTAAATGATTTACAGTGTTGCAATGACCGTCTTTTTGCAGTAACTCACCTGTCATAGTTTAAATGGCATGAAGCGACCCACGGTTAGCTGCACTGAAAGCACATAAATGCATATATTCTACATACAGTTTCCAATCCGGCCGAAGTTTGGGGGATCTTGTCAGCCGCTATATAAAAGGTTGCCTTGTTGTTTTTTCCCCTCAACAGTAGTTAACAGTAATTGGGAGTAGCCAAACTAAAAGTACCCACACTGTCAATTTGACTACACTTTTCACCTGTTTTCAAAATTCTGACCAAATCCAAACAGTGAAAAAAGAAATCAGTGGTTCTTCCTGGCCACTGGTCAGTTTTTCGCTGGCAAGTTCACTACTGTAAAATTACTGTAAATGGCTTTAGAAATACAGTAGTGACCATATATTTTCCCATAATCCTTGTACTCTATAACATTTGACAGTATCTTACTGTACATATTACAGTAAAATACTGTTCAAATTACAAAAATCGTTTACAGTGTACACTTTCACTGTTTTCAAAATGATGTTGCTTTTCCAGTAACAAGCTACCTTTTCCTTGATTTATGCTGCACTTTACTGCATTTAGCTCCTAAACTTTCCATTCTCCCATATATCCAACATTTTTCCTAAACTCTGGAATGATGCTTTACAATGCTTGGTATCAAAAGTAGTGCAAATATTTCCAGCATGTGCCACAACAAGAAAAGTGCATTAGTTGGGATAATTTTATTTAAAATTGCATTTGAAAATACTTTTGTCAAAGTGCTAAAATAACTTCACATACATAAAATAATATATCAACAAGACAAAAAAGCAAAACAGAACTAAAATGGGGAAAAACACGATACATTAACAAGAAATAATTAAAATGATAATCTGTAAAATATAAAAAATACAATAAAAAATAAGATTTAAAAATTGATTTAAAGCAAAACCATCAAGTGAAAGATCTTATTTAATTCAACATTTGATTTTCATTACAAATTATAATAACAAAAAAAAAATTAACTGAAAAAAATTACATTCATTTTAGAATTTCTCAGTATTTAGTGTCACACTTTTGCTTTAATAAAATCAGCGCTCAAGTTGCTTAAACTCCCACAACGTTGTGCAAAACCCATTGATAATTTTATTCAACATGATTTAATAATTTTACAGAAAGCATCTTCAATCTGAGCTTTTGTACACATAAGTTCACATGGTGAAAATCAAATTTGCTTTCGATTATTATTGATTTCTCCAAATTCTAAGACTTTAAAAAGAAAATCAAGACATGTGGTCTCTAGCTTTTGGACCCCTCTTTTTAAAAGGGAAACAAAGCAGAAATAAGAAGCAGAAAATGAGTGTGATGTAAACCATATGGATAAGTGTCCTTAGTTCTTATATCCCCCGGTACTCGACTGCCTCTCATTGTTTCTACAGCCTCTAAATCCTCCATAGAAAACTCAACACTCTGACTGTGACAACAAATCTTTTGCTAATTTTTCAAAATTGTTGGACTTCAAGAATGTGGAAACTTCACAGCTCTGAGAGGCCAAGCAAGCAATGTGAGTGAGAATTGATTTGTTTGGGTTCGTCACATCCATCAGTCATCCTAGAAATGATGAGATGAGCATCACGGCACAACAGATGCCTTATGTGGTCTACAGCGCTTGGCAGACCTTGATGTACATGAACTCGAAAAGCAGAGTGCTTGAATTTCCTCTCTGCGTCCCTCTTGTTTGGAGACATATGAGTGTAATGTGCGGATTGAGTTTAGCGTGTGAACTAGGAGCCAGACCACATCAGAAGTGCTCTGCTGTGCAGGCGGACTGTGTGAAAGCATCTCCCTTTCTCTGACGCTCTGCCCATCGCCTGTTGATTCGATTGTAATAATTTATGGTCATTGTGATGACTTTGGGTTTCACATGTGGAATAGCACTCTTAATGAGAGCTGGAAAATTTGGGATGCATTTGCAAAAATTAACCGTCTGGGTTAATACATGTCAGATGTCTTGGAAAAGGTGTTAAAGTGTGATGAGAATGTTAAGGCCAGTTTATAAGGCCCTAACAAGCGCTAAAAAAAAAAATGGGGAAAACACGATACATTAACAAGAAATAATTAAAATGATAATCTGTAAAATATAAAAAATACAATAAAAAATAAGATTTAAAAATTGATTTAAAGCAAAACCATCAAGTGAAAGATCTTATTTAATTCAACATTTGATTTTCATTACAAATTATAATAACAAAAAAAAAAATTAACTGAAAAAAATTACATTCATTTTAGAATTTCTCAGTAACACCAAATTCCAATAGTTGGATCATGGTGCTGTTCAGGAAGTGTGAACTTGACAGTTATATTTTCTAACGCTCGCCAACTTTGGTATGCTGGTAATTTTGTTTTTCATAGTTCATCCAAATATGAAAACTCTGCAATCATCGTGACTCACTTTAGTGCTTAATAAAGCACTCAAGATTGTCAGAAAAAAAGTGTGTGGCTCGCTGATCATTTCCCAAGTGCTCTGATTGGTTTTCACGAAAACTGAGCAACCCAATATTTAAGCAGTTTTTTTCAACCCAGGCTCATTCGAAACATGTGCCTCTAAATACATTTCTGCATCACCGTTATTAGGTACCTTACTACATGTTTCGCAGCAGTTTCAGAGTGAAACGTCCAGTGAGTGGCGCTATAAATGCGGGTTCAATACGTGACCCTGGCATGTTTTTGTTACGTTGATATAGGTACATATTGCTGTTTTTGTATTACATTGCTTCAGGTACGTATTGCTGTGGTTCATAATTCAAATATTTGAGGAGTGTCGTTAACTTAAAAGTTAATGCTCTATCGTGTTGGAAATATCCCCTACACCAAACCCAACCCTAAACCTACCCGATAGTGTTAACAAATGCAAAAAGTGATATAAAAAAGTATTTGTTGATGCAGCCGTGCTATTTTCACTTCCTCATGGGGATTTGAGCTGCTTTGTTGAACCGTAGTTTCATGGGGTTCGTACCGAAGCTCTTCGTCACCAAAGTGCTGTATCGTGTGAGCTACCGAGCAAACCTACACTCTTAAAAATAAAGGTGCTTCAAAAGGTTCTTCAAGCAATGCCATAGATAGAAGAACCATTTTTGGTTCCACAAAGAACCATTCAGTCAAAGGTTCTTTAAAGAACCATCTCTTTCTTGCGTTTTTGTAATCTGAAGAACCTTATTTCGCCACAAAGAACCTTTTGTGAAACAGAAAGGTTCTTCAGATGTTAAAGGTTCTTTATGGATCCATTTAAACAAAAAGGTTCTTCTATGGCATCGTGAAGCACCTTTATTTTTAAGAGTGTACCGAGTTAGAAAACTCATGCATATGAAGCTGGATATGTGACGCTAACCTTCAAATGCATTAGTTTTCAAATCTCGCAACATGTTAAAATTGTTTTGAATTCATAACATAATATTCCTCATGTAATTATACGAAAATTAGGCTTTATTAATCGAAACTGTGGACCTGCAAATCATACTTTGTGTGAAAAGGAATAAAAGTTGTCGAATTTGACTGCCTCTAGTGTTCATTTCAACTGGTAACTACTGCAATTCGTATGTATAAGTAAATTTTTTGAGTTTTGCAGAAATGTAGGGAGAGGCATGTATTCCCAATGAGCCTATGTTGAATTTTTTACGACCCAGGCTCATTGAAAATATGTGCTTGTGGCGACATTTCTACAATACCAATATCAATATCATTGTGGCCATGTTTTTATTATGTTGGTACAGGCACGTATTGCAACTTTTTTATTATGTTGGTTCAGTGAACCGTAGTTGCGGCAGTTCAGAATTCAAGTGTCGCTAAAAGGTTAACGCTCTATCGTGTTGGAAAATAACATGCCACCAACACCAAACCCAACCCTAAACCTACCCGATAGTGTTAACGAAAGCAAAAGTGATATAAAATGCATTCTCTGATGCAACCGTGCTATTTTTCCTTGTACACAGGTTCGAGCTTTGTCAAACCGCAGTTTTACAGGATTCATGCCAAAGTGCTTCACCTCACAAGTGCAACGCCGTATCGCACTAGCTACAGAGCAAACCGCATTAGAAAACCCATATAAAGCTGTATATGTGATGCTAATAATCAGTTTTTAAATCTCTTGGCATATTACATTTGTTTAGAGGTCATAATATAACATTGTGCAAGGAATTGTGTGAAAATTAGGCTTTCTTAATCAAAACTCTGGCCCTGTAAATCATACTTTGTGTGAAAAGGAGTAAAAGTTGTCAGAGTTTTACTGCCTCAAGTGTTCACATCAACTGGAAACTGCAGTGATTCATATGTATAGGTACGGTTTGTGAGATTTGCAGTAACTTAGGTAGAGGCACATATTTTCAATGCACCTGGGTAGTTTTTTAAGTAATTTTACAACCCAGTATTTAAGCAACTTCTACTGCTTCCCACTCCAGTCCAGTAGGAGGCACTAATGTGCATTACAGTCACAATGTACTATAACTGCACTGAAACCACACTTCTGGATATTCTTTGGTGTTTAGCAGAAGTAATATAGCCAAACAGGCTTACAATAACATGAAGGTGAGTATAATATACATTATATTACATATTCTTAAGAACATATTCACGTCAGTTTTTGCCTTTGCAAAATTTTTTGTTCTTCACTTTTGAAGTAGGATGACATTATGGCGATTTTGATGTATGACATTTTGAATCAAATCTTTGTTCCTTTTGTTATAAAAGCTACTTTCCCAAAAGCTGCTATGTTGACTCTCAAGCTGTTGTACCATTTTCCAAGCACTATTATCTCTGGAGTCAACCAATCACAGCACCAGTCAGTGAAAACATGCTAACGCATAAATTTTTTCCATTGTACAAGCCAGCATTTGGTACTACTTCAATAATCCACACCTACATAAGATAACCAACCAGAGAATTTGGGTTTAATCACCATGGCTGTAAGCAACAACTGTTAATTGTAATGTTCAGATGCATTCATTATGACAATACAAATTTCAAGGCCTGAAATGATTTATCACTTCTGAGCTAGCTTAGAAGCTCTGGGGTCCCTTCCCCCTCATTCCATCACACAGAGCAGAGGTGCTGGGGTCGGACTTCGGCAGATCTGCTCTGAAAGCTAAGCCCTCATTTGGGCAGAGTGGATTCAGATGGCTTGGCCCCGGCTCAAAGGCGGCCTGCTCTCTGGGTCAGCTCATTACTTCAAGAGAAGCAAAGGGCTGATGCTCTCGAGTGTGGCGGTTTTCAATCACCATCCGACAGCTCCAGTCGCTGGGTCATGACATGTGAGATACATGGGGCAAAGATGACACAGTTCTGTTTGTTCAACGAGGTCCGTATGTCAATGGCTGGCCATCAAACTGTATATTTAGCTATTTTCCATGATTTGGTCACAATATGGTGTCTCATTGTTATATTCTGTAGCATTAGAACTACACGTTACATTTATGTTTTTGGAAAACTATTAGATGTATTAGATGAACTATTATCTAACAAAAAAGAAATCCATCAACACAGATTTCTGTGTTTTGGACACCCCACACTCTCTTAAAATGCTGAGTTTGTCCCACTTTAGAGGTCTTGACCATCTCAGCAAATCATACAAAAATATCATAACATAATCTGTCAATGTGACATTCAATTAATTGTGATGAAAAATATATGTACAATATATGAAAAGAAAGAACAGAGAGAGAGAGGAAAAAACTTAATTCTAGAAAAAAACTTTTATTCTAGCTCCATGCATTTAGAAACAGTTAGAACAAAATGCTGAGAAAATAATGTTTTTAAAAAAAAGACAATTTATCAGATTCAAAATGATGATCAAAATATAGATTTATTATATCATGTCCATCAATACCCCCAGTGCTTGTCTTATACCTCTTTTTTAGTTCGACATTTCTTTCGGTAACGTTAGGCAGTTTTGATTTATATGCTGTCTAATGTTTGATGTTGTATGAGCAATGCTTCTATTGTTTGTTTCTGCTTCTTCTTCACTTGTGTTTGCATCCAGAGATTCAATACTATTTCAGATGATGTGTAATAGCGCCCCCTAATATATAACAGTGAAAACATGGATTGCCAGAAATTTATATTAATGGCGGGAAGCATTGCGTCATAAATGACGGGGAAAGAGTTAATTAACTATTTGAATTATGTCAACAAAGTGTGCAGTTGAGTGTGCTGATTTTTCCATTCTACGTTTTTGAGTAGGTACTCATAAGTCACTGACACAAAGAAATAAAACAAGAATACAATTCAGCTGCCACTATAGTCCTGGAACTCATCTCTCGCTTGCTTTGCCCTCATTCATGCAAAGCCAATTTTGGCACACTGTTCTCCAGTATAAGCACAATACAAGCACATTTATATTTCATAGCCTCGTTTTGGAACCAGGCCGCCAATAAACTACAGTATCCGTATGATAAACTATAGTATCTCTATTCACGAAGTGTACTTGCACATCCACAAAACACTCAAACAGCCATTAAAAAGTTGACATATTTGATTATATTTGATATATTTGGCTCTCAGATACAGAATCTCTGCTCTCTAATTTTCTCATTCACATAAACATAATTGGTTATGTTCTTAACATCTGCCGCCTGCAGGAATACATTTCGTGGCCCTACAGTTGTGTAACTCAAATTTAGCAAAACATGCCATTCCCTAATCTCTACCACGGTCTGGTGCCCACTCTTGCAATCCCTCAATTGGTTAATGTGGGGTTTAATGACGACCAATTAAAGCAGATCAGTGAGCAGGACGCACCAACAGCGCCATGTCACACTCAGCTTGGACCTCTGGACACAGTCCTGCAGCGTGCCCAATTACGCCTTCAGACCACACACATCTTGCCCTAAATGACTGAAAGCAGCCCTCTGTCTTTTATCCGAAGTGGACATCTTCCTATAGATTCATATCTGTGATTTTTACAGGCTAATCCAATTTTGTGCGCTATCATGCTCTGGTCTGGTGACCACATGTGCAGTGGTGCTGGAGCGTGTGTTTAGAGGAATAACCTCAAGCACATTAAGTCGATGGTACGATCTGATGGCCAGTGGCTGAACCAAAATATAAAGCAACAAAAGTAAATAACCTTGACAAAAGCTGCCACGGTTGCCTCAGAGAAAACTCCGACATGTGAATAAACTTGGCTTTGTAGTCAATGTTGTAGAGACAATCTAGCGTATTATCTAAAAGAAAGGAACGTGTCAAATGAGGCTAATTTCATCTAATGCATGCTTTTTGGGGACTGATCGTGACAGCAAATCTGTTGTGATACATTGCAGTACAATCCACTACAACCGCCTGTGGTCATGGGATAACTGCACAGATTATCGTGAAATCTTTTATCCGAGAATGTGCAAGATTGTATGTCAGAGATAATGCATGCGGCGGTTTTCCTGATGAAATTATTAAGTCATAACATTGTAGAGATATTCAGACAGACGAAAGATAACAGGAACTTTTTAGACATCACTTTATTGGAGCCGCTGTGCCAGTAGCAATAGTCCAAGCTGAACACAATAACATTTGTGTGTATTTAAATCAGAGGCAATATTAGCATTTGTATGACATTGTATATCTCTCTCATAACAAGTCAGTTTCTCAAGCTTTTTCTGTATGGTATTTAACTGAGTTTTATTTCAACATGTGGACAATTACTGCCCTCAAGACATGTCAGAATGATTGTATTTATGAGTTGAGCGCATATCACATGAATGGCACCACAATGTAGTAATTACCAGAGGGAAACTTTGGTTCCCTTTCATGGGAACTTCTAACTGCGTCCTCAAGGGGTCGCTATGGGGAACGCCTCGTTGTGACCCGTATCTGAAGCATACATTGAAAAAACACCAACTCGTTGGCCGGCGACAGCCATGACATCACTACCGGTGCGACTATAGCATAAATAGACGCCGGGAGCACACATCATTCTCTTCTTCGTCTTCATTGACTGTTTTGTTTGAAGTGTGCATTTCTGTGGTAAGAGCGATCTCTTTTCATATCATTATGGCGAGCACTAGCAAAGCATTTAGAGGATATGTCCATCCGTGTTGTCGTTGTTTAACATCTGATGACACACACAATCTATGCGTTATTTGTTTGGGCAAAGAGCATGCACGCGATGTCTCCGAGGGGGCAATCGGCGTGCACCGCGAGCGTTTTTTCAAGGAAAAAGCACCGCTCTCGTTTGTCTCTCTTTTCGAAGAAAGAGGGGCAGCCATCTGCTTCCCGCGATTCAGGATCCACCGCTGCTGAGGCACGGAGGAGAATGAGCTCATGGGGATCGCATGTGGATCTGGCCGATGAGTTTGAAGAGGGGTTTTTCCCTCTTGCGATAGTCGGCTGTGGACGAGAGTGAGCCGCTGTAGGATGACGTTATTTCATTAACATTGTCTGATCCAGGGGCCAGTGCTCTGCTGGAAAGCAGGAAAATGTCTGAGGAGGGCAAAAAGCTGAGGCTGAGCTTTCCCAATCCTCCTGCCCTGCGTATGATGAGCTTTTGAAAGTTATGGGTCGCGCCATGGCGACCCATAACCCATAAGGCTTTACTTGCCGTGAAGCGGGTGAAAAAATATACAGTATATGTATATATTTATAAAAATATATATTTTTTTATATAAAATAAATTATTTTTCTGGCCATAACCCTCCAGCTCAGGTGAGCCTTCCTTTCTTCCTGTTTTCCATACAGAGATTGATTTCTCCTCTTTGCAGTGTTTCCCGGGACCTGTGTGTTTCTGTCCTTTTTCTAGGGTAGGTCCTCGATGAGCACCCCCTCTGCTGGATTCAGAAACTGGGTGCTCGACTTGCAGTGTTTATTTCACTCGTCGATATATGTCCAGACGGTAAGTCGGGTTTCAGCTTCATACTTCCTGGATTATGCGACCATGTCACAGGCTTCTGCGGGAGCCTTCTTGATCATTAGGCCCCGGCACGGCACTGCAAAGATTTCCTGGACGTCCGGGCTGGGCTTATGCTTTCAGGCTGCCCTGTCTGGTCTACCGTATCTAGGTCGCCCTGAGGGGCCTCCGGATCACCAGGATATCCCCTCTTGCTGAGGCATCGAACGGGAAGTATAGGTGGCATTTGCAAGAACCTTCTTGTATAATGTTGTCTCAGGCAGTGCTCTCCTCACCTTAGAGGGTTGTATTTGAGCTTGCCTCTCCTGTTTGGCTCAGTAGTTCCGGGTATCTGTGAGCAGATGCTTGGAAAACTCTTAAATCCAAATACTATGGTAAGTGCACACGTTAAGCTTTGCGCACTTTTCTACAAATCCACATAGGTGGTAAGTGTGCACGTTATGCTTTGCGCACTTTCTAAAATCCACATAGCTGGTAAGTGTGCATGTTATGCTTTGCCCACTTTTCTAAAATCCTGTATGGTAAGGGTTATGCATTTTTGATCTCGTTCCCTTTCTCTGAGTTGGTTAGACCCCGGTACCTTGGGCTCCACTCAACTAGTGTGTCTCTGTCGACACACTCTGGCAGCATCGCTCCCCTCACTATTGAAGGTTATTGTGAGTATGGTGTTTCTTTCGAGCATTAATCCTCTCTGAGGAGTTGGGTTCCTCGTTCCATGGGCTGTCCTTGTGGTAGTATTGAGCAGTGCTCCCCTTTATCAAAGGGTTACCTGGAATGAGCAACGTTATTCCTCTGAATTCGGATTTCTCCTCTCACATGAGAAGTTTGAGTTCTCTGTTTCTCCAGAGCACCTGGAGCCAGCAGCATCAGGTGAATTAGGCCCTTCCCCTGCCTCCCTGATGCGCTGAGTGTTTGGCTAGCTTGCAGTATGCTTACCCTTCTGATTTTACAATCATACTGCATCGTTGAGAGCTGGGTTTGTGCTCCCTCAGCCAAGGTAAACTACTGCTAGCCGTTCCAGCATTGGAACATGCTGTAGGTCGAGCCCCCTTCTCGACTGAGAACTAGGTGTGTTGCTCCCACAGCTAAGTAAATTATTGCTAGCTGTTCCAGCTTTGGAACATGCTGCAGGTCGAACTCCCTCTCGATTGAGGGCTGGATGTTTGCTCCCTCAGCTACAGATTTACTGCTAGCCACTCCAGCATTATAGCCGTAGACATAGC
>NW_015505893.1:469591-516891 GCF_001515645.1 Sinocyclocheilus grahami
ACGTCTCAGGTTACATATGTAACCATGGTTCCCTGAGTAGGGAACGAGACACTGCGTCCTCTAGGGTTCTTGCCATGCTCCGGACGCAAGCTTCAGACGAAGAAGTGAATGATGCGTGCTCCCGGCGCCTATTTATGCTATTGTGATGTCATGGCTGTCGCCGGCCAACGAGTTGGTGTTTTTCAATGTATGCTTCAGACATGGGTCACGACGAGGCGTTCCCCATAGCGACCCCTAGAGGACGCAGTGTCTCGTTCCCTACTCAGGGAACCATGGTTACATAAGTAACCTGAGACGATTTTCTTTAACCCCCAACTTTTGTGTTTGGCGTGTGTCAGAATAAGTAGCAGAAACAAATTCCTATTGGTTATAATAAGATTTGGCTGGTTAGCATGGGTCAGTTTATGCGTAGATGTCAAAAAAGCACAATCTGACTAATAAGAAAGAAAAGTATTTCTTATTTGCTAACCAATTGTGTTCCCAGAAAATAATAATAATAATAATAATAATGAATGTAAGAAATGCTGCTGCTGCACATACAGTGGTGTGAAAAAGTGTTGGCCCCCTTCCTGATTTCTTATTTTTTTGCATGTTTGTCACACTTTAATGTTTCAGATCATCGAACAAATTTAAATATTAGTCAAAGATAACACAAGTAAACACAACATGCAGTTTTTAAATGAAGGTTTTTATTATTAAGGGAAAACAAAATCCAAAACTACATGGCCCTGTGTGAAGAAGTTTATTGCTGCTGCTGCAAGCTTGCTACTGCCAATGCATACGGCGATACGGTGCCGTGAGTATTTAAGACATACTGCTGCTGCACAAATAGCATATAAAATAACCCGTAGCAGATCTACACAGGTGGAGCTGGGGAAGGTGGAGGGTTTCAGAGAAACTCTGAAAGCGCACTGCAGGAATCTCTAGTGAATGCTAGCCAGCCATATAAATGCAAGGCAGTAAGCTCATTGGCCGCATATGCAGCATGAACCAATCAGCTTGTGCGCCAAGTCGTTTAACTCTCTGAATATCATCAGTTACGTTAACAACCCATCAGCCTGCGCCATCTAGAGTTTCATGACTAAACTATATATTTAAAAGGCAATTGAACTAATTCATTTTCTTTTAATTGTAATTAATATGCAATTATGTGTTCGGAAACATTACATTCAATTTATACTTAAGTAAAACCTTTAAAGTATAACATTTCTGAAATAGGTGCTCTTTTTTATTGTTTAAGTATGCTGAAGTGTAATTCTTCACAAGGGAACTTACTGAGATCACTGTCTTTTGAATCATGGTATTCCATAACCATAATATGTCCAAAAAACCTTTAATAATATCATGGAAAATGTTTGCACTTATGTTAGTATAAAACATTGTGATCGTCTCATTTCAGTGTTACATCTGGGTCCATCTGCAGGCCCATGCAAAGATCTGTGGTTCAGTGCCTTGGAGAGGAGAGAACGACTTTTAATAAACAAACTAATGGATCCCATACGTAACCCCTCACTTCTCTCTTTTTATTGCTCTCTCAGTACAAGCAGAAAAACTCCATTCAGAGCATCATAATTAGAGAAAGGGAGAGAGACAGAGATGGAGAGAGATAAAGAGAAAGGCTGAGAGAGATGGAGAGAGAGAGAAACCATCAATTAACTGGCGTCGCAGTGTTTATAGCTAAAGTTTGTTTAAGGGCGATGGCTTTCATAGCTGGCTCTGACCTTTTAAAAGCATGTTCTAAATTAGCTTTTGATGCTGTGATACCACCAGGCCACTTGCATCAGCTATAAAGCATGTGATCTGGATTGGGGGACATTAATTTTAAAAGTCACCAGTCACAATATTGGGTTATTCATTCTAAAAATAACTAATTACATCACATTGTTATTTTTATAAGTAACGTCTTGAGGTTTAGATTTCCTTAAGAGTGAAATCTTGACTTGTGCACACTTCAACTATTCTTTATTTCTTAAAGTTCTTTTTTTTAAAATACACAGCAGCAATAATCTACAACTACAGCAATAACCAACAACAGCAGCAGCGTAGCAAATCTATTCTGCAAAGACCAAATACACTAACAATGTCATATCGATTAGATTAGACACTGCATGTTCCAAATGGTGCATAAGAACATGCCAACAATTTAGTAAGTGTCAGTTTGGTTACACTTTATTTCAGTAGTTCACTTTAGACAACAGTAAGTTTGCAATGACATGTCAACTAACTGTTACTTTAGACTGTTAGGTTAGGTTTAGGGATAAGGTTAGTAGAGTAGGTTGGCATGTAATTGCAAAGTTACTTATAGTCAGCAAAAATGTCTGCTAAGGGACCATCTAAATAAAGAGTTAACTATGGAAGCCGTTTCCACCACTGAATAAAAACTTAAAAAGGTAATTGCGACTTTTTATCTCACAATTCTGACTTTTTTTCTCATAATTGCGTGATACAAACTCGCAATTCTGACTTTTTTTCTCAGGATGGAAGCCGTTTCCACCACTGAATAAAAACTTAAAAAGGTGATTGCGACTTTTTATCTCACAATTCTGACTTTTTTTCTCATAATTGCGTGATACAACCTCGCAATTCTGACTTTATAACTCGAAATTGCGAGTTTATATCTCACAATTCTGACTTTTTCCTCACAATTGCAAGTTTATATCTCGCTATTCTGACTTTTATTCTCAAAATTCTGAATTTTTAACTCGCAATTGCGAGAAATTTATGTTATGCAATTCTGAGAAAAAAAGTCAGAATTGTGAGAAAAAAAGTCAGAATTGTGAGAAAAAAAGTCAGAATTGTGAGAAAAAAAGTCAGAATTGTGAGAAAAAAAGTCAGAATTGTGAGAAAAAAAGTCAGAATTGTGAGAAAAAAAGTCAGAATTGCAAAAACATTCTTGCAATTGTGACTTTATATCTCGCAATTCTGACTTTTTTTCTCAGAATTGCATAACATAAATTTCTCGCAATTGCGAGTTAAAAAGTCAGAATTGTGAGAAAAAAAGTCAGAATTGCGAGATATAAACTTGCAATTGTGAGGAAAAAGTCAGAATTGCAAAAACATTCTTGCAATTGTGACTTTATATCTCGCAATTCTGACTTTATAACTCGAAATTGCGAGTTTATATCTCACAATTCTGTGAAAAAAAGTCTGAATTGTGAGAAAAAGTCGCAATGACCTTTTTTATTTTTTATTCAGTGGTGGAAACGGGCTTCCATAGTTAGCAGATATTAAGCAGACTAGCATTTTACTAAAGACTGGCAGTTGCAGTTACTTATTAGTAGATATGACTAAAGTCGACCATCAAAATAAAGTGCTTTAAATAGAAAAAAATACTATTACTTTTTTTTTTAAATTGCAGAATAAAAACAATACTATAGGATATACTGTAAGTGACAACCAATACAAAACATGCTATGGAGCAAATTTAGCATGCCAAAAGTAAATAAATAAAAACAATACTCTTTTGCCATGAGCTTTTCTCAATAAAGTGCAACATTTGCATTCTGGATAGAAAATTCCTATTCATTTTCTCCATAGAATGTTTTTTTCTACAGTGGAAAAAATGTTTAATTGCACATAAGCCTATTTGCTTTGATTTTTAAATAATTTTTTTTTTCATTTGTTCTAATCAAATCTTCGAGTTGGTTGGTTTGGGTTGTGGCTTACAACTGTTTATTGAATCCCTGTGGAGAAAATGAATAGGAAAATTACTCCGGGAATCAAGGTCCAAGATCTCTATTTTGACAGACATGCAGTCTTTTGTTTTTAGTATTATGTAGCATTGTAAACTAGCCTTGTGAAATATAAGTTATTGCACAACATGCCTTTGTTTTGGCGTGTTTTATTTCACACATATGCTACAAGTAATCAAAACATTCTTACACAAATTCTAAATAATGCCCTGTAGAGATTACAGTACATGCAAAATAGACTTATATGACAGCACATCACTCAGTACAATAACATAATTTCCATCTGAACTGACTGACTAACTGTTACAGATGACCACAGCTTTATTGCTGTAAAACCACGGCATAACTGGCTGGTGTGACTCCCAGCTGCTCAGACATGAGGACAGCCATGTATTTCTGTTATTGTTATGAGATTATTATCTCCATTTATCCTTTCCAACTGTGACTTTCCAGTAAATTGTTTCATGATACACTGACTGTGTTTGTTTCTAGAAAGCTATTTGTGGACCAAAAAAACATGTAAACACATTGGTTGCGTTACTTAATTTCAACTAATTAATTTGCTCTTTAATCTGCATTCTTTTGATATATATATATATCTTTGGTGTTTAATGCAGCAATGAGGCATTGGTAAGTTGTATTAAGACTGCTTTAAAGTCAACATGAAATGGTTTTCACAAACCCACTTCCTTAATGTGCCGTATGTCTGCATCTTTTATGTTCAGTGCTGGGGTACTCCATGACCAGGATCTAGACGATTGGTTCATTAAGGTAACTATGAGGCTTTGAGAAATGTAAGAATGGAATACCATGTAAGAATGAATACCATGTTTCTGTTGATCAGAAACTACTGCATATAAAAGTCTGGGACTTAGATGGGTTCATTATTAAAACAAAACTAACTGAATTTAAGGAATGACATCACCATATAGTTTTTTTTCCTCCTAGAAATCAGTCTCGTTAGTAATTGAAATTAAAGTAAAATCCTTATTTATAAACAGTTGTTTAATTGACTGCTAATTAACTTTGGGACTTTTTGACCACCAGCCATTTATAATGCTTCACTGATGAATATTACACTCTCACTTTGTCAGGATGATGGACCTGTTTTGCCCCTGTTTCTGTTACAGTGTTCCCCTATTTGGTCATGTTCCTGTTCTCATTGTCTCATTATTAGTTGATTCCCCGCACCTGTCTGTCCCTCGTTAAGTTTAGTATAAATGTATAGTCTGCCTCATGTTTCCTTGTTGGGTCTTGAATGTCTTCTTTGTGCTCTGTGTCTCCCTGTTGGATTATTAAAGACTCTCGTTTTGTGAAATCTCCACGTCTCCTCGTTCCTCCCGTAAGCTAAGCATGACAGAAGACCCGACCGAAACAGCTTCCTCCGTGTGTCTACCCTCGGTTTTGTTTCCGTTTTTTTCCCCTCAGTGTTTTGTTTCCGTTGTGTTTTCCATGGATCCCCTCTCCCGTCCGGAGTACCTCCTCCTGCTGGAGCAGGGGGAGAGATCGCTCGAGGGCCATACTAGACTGTTCCTGGTCCTCGCTGCTCTAACCAGCTTCCCGGACGACGCACTCTGTGTGTTCTACGACGCCAGTTTAAACATCTCGTGCAGTGCGCGGTCATCCGAAGATGGTCCTCGAGTGAATTTTCGCCACCTTTGTGGAGTGGACACACCGTCTGTCCCGAGGGGGATCTCGCCAGTGCCACCATCTCCCCACTGCATGGAACACATGCCTGAGCCCACCGCTGACAGAGCCATCGCCGCACAGAGCAACAGAGCTGAGGATCGCCGCGGAGCCAGAGCTGATGATGACGTCAGTCAATGTGTGTGAACCAGCAACAACGCCCGCCACGAGGGAGAAAGCCACGGACAGTGTGAGCGTGGAGAGGAGCCTGCACCGCGGCTGAGGGTGAGCTGTGTATGGCGCGGCGACTGTGCCACACAGAAGAGGAGAGGGCTCCTGTTCCTGAGTTCTGGCCTGAAAGCCCGGAGGCTCACAAATGCCCGCCCTCCCACCCGCTCCTGCCTCCTCCTCCTCCGCTGTCGCTGGCAGCCCCTCTGCTCGCCCTCAGCCCACCATCTATGCGGTGCGAGCTCCGTGGGACTGCCATCCTCCAGCGTTGCCGTGGTCGGAGTATCCCTTGACTCCGCCTCTAGCCTCTGGGCTCCGACCTCCGCCTCGGTCCGTTGACCAGTCAGCTCCACCATGGCTCCTATCTCCCTCCTCTCCGCAGTGGCCCGGCAGTCCACTACCTCCGCCTCGTCCCTTTGTCCCTCCGGCTCCGTCAGGCTCCTTCATCCCCTCGGCTCCTCCTCAGTCCTCTGTTGCTCCGGCTCCACTGCGACCTCCCGGATCCACACCTTCGCGTCAGTCGCTGGCGCCATCTGCTCCACCTAGGACCTCCGAATCCTTCCTGTCGCCCTGGCTCATTGGCTCGCCATCTCCCCCTCGGGCTCCTCCTCCACCCCCCGTTCCGCCACCATTGGTCGGCCCCCTGGAGTCGGCGGCCATTCCTACTTCCTGGCTCCTCCCTCCTTCGTCGCCTCCCTGGTCTCTGTTTGCCGTCCTCCTCCCGAGCCTCCTCCTTAGTTCCCACCCGGACAATATCAGAAGATCACTCATAATATATCGTCAAATTGCCCAGCCCTAAATCTTACAGTATATTATCATACCTGTAACAGTATGATCTGTATTGTGCAAAGTGTTATATAAATAAATTAGATTTGACACTAACAAGCTGTTGAGTGTGTTTTAAGTGAGATATCTAAAAAAAAGTTGAAAAGTACCTGATAATGTCTACAATTAGTCATATCATACATCTCCAATATCTGATCCCCCACTTTCACTCCCACTGGCAAGTGGCAACCTCCTCTTCATGCCACCTATTAATAGTTTAGAGGGAGTTCTCAAGCCCCCTAATGCTGCTTCTCACTCCACTGCATTGTCACATTTATTTGTATAGCACTTTACACAATGCAGATTATTTCAAAGCAGCTTCACAGAAATAAACAAGAACATAACAGTGTTGCTAAATTCATCAATTATGAAATGACTTCAATTTTAGCTGTAAAGCAGCCCTGCAGAAAACAATTGTCATTATTCAGCTCAGTTTAGTTCAGTGTTGATTCAGTTTAGTTCAATAACAGTGTCAATGTTGCAAAGTTTATCAATTACTATCTGTTCATTGTCAGTTCATCACCTTTTACTCTGTATGTTACATCCACTCTGAACTTCACTAATGATTTTCTTTATTATTAACTTGAACAATAATTATATCCTTACCAAGAACTGGGGAACCACTTTCCCTATCAATCTCATCATCTTCCCTCAAAGTGATCTCCTCTGATCTTCAGCCGTACCTGTTCCATGTCAACTCATTCTTATCTAATAAAGTTGTCATCTCAGACTAAAGCATTCACATCAGACAACATTCTTAACTCCACACTAACTACTCTACATTTGTCTGAATCATTCAATGCTGTCAACCACAAACTATTGATGTCTACAGAGAAGGTTACATTGTTCCTGCTCTACACTGCTGCCAGTGGTCCCACATCCATTCATCCTTAATCAAGCCGTAATCTCAAATCCAGTTGCTACATCTGAGCCAACTCTTGCCATCAAGTCCACCCATTTCTACACATACAAAAATCCAATTTGACAGGGTTCACAAGCTTCCTGACGCATGAATCTCATTGATTAAGTTGTTGATTCTCAAGCCTCTCTAGATCTCACTTCAAAACTCCAGATCTCTCAGAATCTCTTGCAGAATAGCTTCTCATTATTCACTTATATTAAAATGTACTGTCCTCAGGGTGACAACTTACATCTAAGGACCCATCTGTAGCAAATCTGTCTTTACTTGTATTACACCAATCCTGCCCAGCAGTGTAGCAGCTATCCTAATTTATTTCTGTATTTGGGGCTTCTCCAGTTTGGAGAATGCTCTCTGTTTCTCTCACATGCTTAGCTGCCACTAAGACCACTAAGGTAAATCTTACACTACTGTCAATTGTACATTTCAAAGCTTTAGAGCTAATCTGCCCTGCATGAATTCAGCAGTGAATTTTGATACTTCACTCTCTCTTTCTCGCCCATTATGGGCTCCATGCAACCTGCTGAACATATGCTCAGGGAGCCCTTCATACGCACCCATTTGCTTTCATTTGGGTTTGTGTGATCAAATTTACTCAAGGAAGCATCTGGGCCTCTTTAATGGAAGTAATTGTCCTTTCTGCACGCCTGTGTGTGTGAGCAGACAGAGAGAGTATGTAAAGCAGATTGCGGTGGTACTGTATGTGCATGCATGGACAGTGCAAGAGCATGTTTCAGCATCTATCTAAGAGGCCATTGTACTTGGCCACATGAAGAACATTCCTCTGAGGTTTACTAATTATGCTGTGGCTTAACTTGGCACCAATGCGAGAGATCCTGGCTGAAGTTTTTAAATCTGTCCACAAAGTCTCGTCCTAAGACTAATAAGTACCCTGTGCACCAGACCTCCCAGGGGGACAAACAACCTGGTCCATCATAACAGCAATTGCTTTCCTGTACAACTTGAATCACACACCCACTTACGTACACATGCTCCTAAGTAACAATTCTATCCCAAATGGGTATCCAGCTGCTTCAGTAGTGAAGACACCAAACTGTCCTGAAAATATCAATGATGTCAACAAGCCATTTTTTAAAATTCATATAGACTACATTTATGGCAAATTTTTTTTTGGTCTTTTTTGGCCATCATAAACTGTCATTATACAGGAAGATTCTTCATAAATTGCTATTTTGTGTTTGGAGAAAGTAACAACTTAATGATGAGTGAGTACGAACAGAATTGTCACTTTTGGTTGAATATGGGCTATTTTTCTATGCCTCCTTTCCCTCACATTCCCTATTTTGTTACATAGAAAAGACAAATGTATAATTCTGGTGTCAAGTAATCTGTCATTATAAGGATTTAATTTAATTAAGGAACCAAAAATATGGAATGATGTCATTATGCTTATATATTTTAATTGCTTTTCTTAAGTCAGTTTTGTTTCACTGAGATTTTTTTTTAGATTAAAGTTTTTTGTGAACTTTCACACCCACCTCTTAACACGTATACTATTTCACCTCTTCCTCAGGAAACAGAAAGCGTGAAAAATGACTTGAAGCACTTTACCCCCTGCCTGTGTCTTTTGTCTATGCTCTGTGGCAGCTGGAGTGATTACACCTTCACTCGGTTTACAGTCACGACAAGATTCACTTGCCACATACTTGCAGGTATGAAGCCATAACTGCATACAGTCATCCATGCCCAAACACACAGCCTTCCCCATTTAGATCACTCTGAAGCATACACCTCCTTTCTTGTATCCCTCTAAAGAGAGAACCTGAAGCTTTAGACCCATTCAAACATACCCTGTCAGATTTCGGACCCAAATGGATTTTGAATGAAAGTTCAAAGAAAGTTTGTTGGAAAACATTTCTTCTTTGCTGGAAAACACCGTAATCTTTGATAATTAAGTTCCAAGGTTATTATAGGTGTAATAGGTCTTTATTTATGTGTTTTGGTCTGTAAAGTGGAGTCACACTTTCAGCTATCTGTACAGTTTATTTGAAAAGTATACATATTAAATTGAATATAATCTGTACTACACCACTCACACATGTGCTGTTGTTCACATACACATCCACGTGGAGACTGGACTGAATGCGGACGGTGTGCACGGCTATCAGCGGACTGTAGTGGAACGAGGAGAAGGGAAGTATACGTTTGGCTTAAGGCCCTCTGTAGCAAAGTTTACATAGGAGAAAGGGTCCATGACTAACAATTGTATCCCTGGCCTCATTTAGTTCAACAATGGCCATGAGACAGACTTTTTGACATCAGTTGTCTTTACATTATGCATCTTAAGACTTTGGTCACAATTTACCACTCCTTTTGTAGATAAGAAAGTTGACTTGGAAGGTTATAGTTTATTACATATTCAGTGACCATCACACAAAGCGATCAATGACTCAAGATTAAAATATTTTCAAACTACAAGTCTTATAGGCCAAAATCACACCAGCTTTACAGCTATATTATGTCTCACCTAGCCTAACAAATGAGCCAGGACTGCCTAAAAAATTAGGTGCATGGCACCCCTGGAGGAATCTGTCTATTTCCCCTATGCACTCTTCATTTTCTCCACGTTTATCTTCCTCCTGTTCTCCTTCCCTTTCGCTCATCTAGGATGGCTGAGTCCTTTCCATCTGCATATGTAGTACAAATGCAGCCGCAGCCCACAGAGGTAGATTAATATTAATGTCAGGCCCTTGTGAGGTGTCGGGGTCTAATTAGGAGGATCTTGTTACTGTAACGTGCTCACTGGCCTGCTGGGATGTGAGAGGGGACAGGACACCCACCCATATATATATTATCACATTTTATTTGCAAAACCCTACAAAAAAGAAAAGGCAAAATGTTCCCAAAGAGGGATCTAAATCAGTAAAAATAAAAGGCAGGTTGTAAATTTGGTTCAAAAACATTTTTTTGTTATGCTGGTTGAAAGTCTCTTCAAATTCAGCTAGCAATCATTGAGTTAAGTGGTCTAATGCAGCGGTTCCCAATCCCAGTCCTTGTGCCCCTCCATATTTTGCATGCCTCTCTTAGTTAACACACGTGATTCAGATAACCTGCTCGTTAGAAGAGAGCTACATGCATGAACTGTGTTCCGATTTATATGATCTCTACACCATGTTCATTGCTCCCTACTCCCTGAGCAGGGAAAACCGTTGAAGTTTACTTCACTTCGGAACATTCATTCATGGCATTGTCCTGCACCGCTGCCTGCAACATCTTCACACACAGACGAGTGTGACATCATATACCTTTGTAAATAAATACAATTTAAGTTACACTTTAATGCCCTTTGAATGGAACATATACATTAGTTTGGAACTGAAATCATGGCGGAATATCCAGTGATGTCCACTTCGCAGGGCACTTACGGTCGAATATAACACATGTCGTACGTGATAAGAGATATATACGAAATATGCAGAGCAGGGGGTTGCAAGGACTGGGATTGCGAAACGCTGGTCTAATGTATTTATATCATCTATGGAAGGTGTAGGATCATAAAATGTTCGTCCAATCATATCCCTCGGTCTGAAGGCTACGATAGGCTGTTACCTGCCTGTCAACGTATGTATTTGCATACCTCTGAGCACCTTGTTCACGCAGACATGATACGTCAACAGTGCACTCCATTACGTTACTGCAGATCGAGCAAGAATGAGGCATGAGGAAATCTGACCGCATTGCATTCAACCCTCCACCAAAGCTGTTTCTCATTGTGTCGCTGGTTAGCCTCTGGTCTGCCTGTGCGCGTTCATGTGTTTTGAAGGAGGTGTGGCTTTGGAGAGTGATTTGCAGGGAGGGTGGGATCTTATGCTTTCAGAACTAGATTGCTATTGCTAGCATCTCCGAAATCGCCTAACCTACCTTTAACTGGTTCAACTACAAGTCCATGTATTAGTAGACTTTGTTGGTCCCCCAACAGACGTTCTATTGACTGTAAGTCCACATCCTTGGACTATCAACGCCAAAACGTTCATGTCTTCATATAACTCCTAATTACAACTCGTAAGCTGGGAATCTTCTGAGAGTTATGAGTTGCACCCTGTAACTGCAGATTAAAGGTGCAGTAGGAGATCTTGGAAAATGCTAACTTTAGCCTGATAGCACTGAAAGCGAACGTCCCACCCTCCCTGCAATTGCCGTCCAAAGCCACGCTCCATGATGCAGAGTGCGGGGGCGCGAGGACTGGATTTGGGAACCGCTGGGCTACATCATGTGTCATTCACCGGTGATAAAACCTTAAAAGTACTACAATACCAGGAAGGCAGATCGGGTTGTTGATGCTTGTCTGCCATTCTCGCTTTGTCTCGCTCAAAGCATGCGTGAATGCGTTGATGACGTATCCTGTCTGCGCGAACCGTGTGCACAGAGGTATGCAGATACGTACATTGACAGGCAGGTAGGAAAGCCAATTACAACGCTCAAACCGAGCGTTTTGATTGGACGAACATTTCTTGGTCCTACGCCTTCCACAAAATATATAAATACAGATAAATACATTTAGACCAATTAACTTAATGATTGCTATCGGGATGTGAAGAGCCTTTCAAACAGTATAACAAAAAAATGTTTCTGAAGCCTGATAGCACTGAAAGCGAACGTCCCACCCTCCCTGCAATTGCCGTCCAAAGCCACGCTCCATGATGCAGAGTGCGGGGGCGCGAGGACTGGATTTGGGAACCGCTGGGCTACATCATGTGTCATTCACCGGTGATAAAACCTTAAAAGTACTACAATACCAGGAAGGCAGATCGGGTTGTTGATGCTTGTCTGCCATTCTCGCTTTGTCTCGCTCAAAGCATGCGTGAATGCGTTGATGACGTATCCTGTCTGCGCGAACCGTGTGCACAGAGGTATGCAGATACGTACATTGACAGGCAGGTAGGAAAGCCAATTACAACGCTCAAACCGAGCGTTTTGATTGGACGAACATTTCTTGGTCCTACGCCTTCCACAAAATATATAAATACAGATAAATACATTTAGACCAATTAACTTAATGATTGCTATCGGGATGTGAAGAGCCTTTCAAACAGTATAACAAAAAAATGTTTCTGAAGACAATCAGCTATTGCACCTTTAATTTAGGCGCTACTTAGGCATTGATAGTGTTGACATAGAAATATATAATTTCAAATTCAAAGACGTGGACAGCGCGAGTAGTATGTCACTTGTTGTTATCTCAAAATCATGGTAATTATGCCATGGCGTGAACACTTCTTAAGTAACTTCACAAGTATATGTCAAGTACTAAGCCGAATGCTAACCCTAACAATAATGCTAATACTAATGAGATTGCTAATACTAATGAGAGTTTGCTATGTAGTTGTGAAATTATTTTAGTCACATATTATTTAAAGGTCAAATTCTCGCTATTAACAAACCATTAACTACGACTTTTTCCTCAATTAACTCCTAATTTTCTGCTTATTAATAGTTAGTAAGGTAGTTGTTAAGTTTAGGTATTGGTTAATATTTGGGATGTAGAATATTGTCATGCAGAATATGTGCTTTATAAGTACTAATAAATAGACAATATGTTAATAATAGGCATGCTCTTAAGCAACTAGTTAATAGTGAAAATTGGTCCCTATACTAAAGTGTTACTATTACTTCAAGTTAGTAAAATGTGAAGGGGACCACCGATTTTAAAAAGTAACCAAAGTAGCTTGTTAATGAAAAAGCTAAGCTACTGTCATAATATAGTTAGTGGCATCACTGCGTTTGAGTAGTTACTCGCTTACACTGAATCACACAAGCAGTCTTGAGCTGAAATCAGTAAAAGGTTGTTGCAAATGCACCGAGGAAAGAAAACATCTTTAAATGAAAATGAATCTTTTACGGCCTCTTTTTTTGTTTTAACAAATAAACCTGTTTTTTTTTTCAAGAGAGAACTTGTGTCACTCAAGTGTCACTCAAGCAGAGCAAATTTACATCTATTAATACTAACGCTAGACTGAACAAACCCAGCAAACACAATACATTAAAGCTACCATATGTGAACTATTTGGAGTGACAGTAACAGTTGACTCAAGTGGTGTGCACTAATGTCCTCCTGAAGAGAGGAGCAAGAGCGAGAAAAAACAACGACTCGGCACAGCTGGAGACGCGTGTCAAGCATCATTTGCTTTTTCACATGATTAATTTGATTTTAATATCTCAAATCGAGGGCTGATTAATTTTGATCATATGTTAAAAATTATACACACTCCATTAATTAAAAGTTTTCTTTGAGTTGTTGGTGTGAAGTTTCGCCTTGTGGATCAATGTCGACCATGTGAGACACCTGCATGTTACTTTGTACTGCATGCACAGTCATGTTCAGTGCTGTTTTGAGGCTTCAGGCTGAGAATGTCACTCAGTTTTTCTAAGGGGACCCTCGTAGGAGCGAAGGCTGAACTGAGGTGCTCTTTGACATTCCCTCCTACTTTAAGGCCTAAATTCAAATTTAAAAGCCAAGGAAAGTGGAGCGCTGTCAACACTGCAGGTAATCCTTCGCTGAAGCTCTCGGTTTTGTCTTGTTTATGATGTTCTATTGGGGCATGACAGAGTAACTTTAGAAGATATATTGCAGGAATGCATGATGACTGACATCCTTATTGCACTCAAAAAGAACAGGGCAGGCTTTAGGTCAGTTTGTGTTTGGAGCCCGAGGCCTCACATTTGGGAGCGACACAGTCAGTAAAGAGATCAGAAAACAAAGCATTAGCACATTATTGGCAAATTGTCTGATTTACAAAATATATATATTAATTTATTTTTATTATGCATACTTACTAGGTTGTTTTGATCTGTGTATTTAATGATTGGAACCTCAGTGGTGTTTACAATGAGAAGGAGTGACAGAAAAGATTAAACGTTCTTTCCCATTTTTATGAAAAATATACTTGTATTTTCTGTAATATTATATAATAAATACTGTAAAAAAATTACAGTATAGACTAAATCAAAACAGGCCTGCATTTCCTAAAGGCATCATTAGTCATTAGTTAATTACTGTATGGTCACAAGTTCCATTGTTATAAACATAATTCAACATCTCAGTGTTTCCCAAAATTTGAGCATATGCAAACAGCAAGAATGACATAAAAGGGAATCCGCAACTGAATCAAACATCTGGAAATAAAGTAAAAAAAAAACTAAACAGAAAAAGATATCAAAGATTTAATTTGATCTCAAACCAGTTAATCAGCATTACTCATAATCATATTACTTCAACACCTGTGTGACATAATTAATGCCAGTTTTAGACTGTTGAACCAACATGGTTCAAACTATGGATGTGCAACAAAGTTATTCCAGTTTCGGCAAACAGTCGTGACTAACTACACCAGTTAATTTGTGATTAGGCAACATCATGCTTGTGATAAGGGGAGCCCCACTAAGGTCTTAAAATCGGTAAAGTAGAGCCCACCTATAAACATTTGTCCTGTTAATTTTCACCATGAGGATCAGTTTATTCATTGTATATGTAAAATGGCACATTTATAGACAATGTTGTCTCGAAGCTTCTTCTTAAAGAGCACTGGGGGGTGTTTTTTTTTTAACCATAGTAAAAAATAAGTACACTTTTGCATACTTTTAAAAAGAATACTTATTACGGACATAATATACTTTAAATTAATGTACTTCAATGTGAAATGTACAATGTTAGTTACACTTAAATAAGAATGCATGTTAAATACACTTAAGATTTTTCCCCCCACTTAATTATGTTTTAAGTATATCCTTATATGTAATTTCATGATTACTTCTATTGTCTTTGAAATATGGTTAAAGTTTCCTGCTGCATATTGACAAGCATTTTTGGTAAATTAAAATATACTTTAATGTAATTTCTATTAACACTTAGATTGTCTCGTATTACTAGTAATTACATATTTGTAATGAATGAAGTTGCAATTTAGTACATTTGAAATATTTTCAAATGAATATTGAAAAACACACTACAGATAAATGATAATCAAGTACTTCACATGTGCTTTAGTATGTTAGTCAACATAAGTGTACTCCTTTAAAGTACAGCAAAAGACAGCTAAAACATAATTTATTTATAATTTTAACATAATTTCTTTTAAAATAAAAATTCTACTTTGAAATGATTACAACGTGCACTTCTTGGAAGTGCACTTAACTGCGTTAAACATAATCACGAAAGTGAATTCTCTTTAAGTACACTTAAGTGGCTTTTTATTTCATTATTACCATATCATCTTTAAGTAAAGTTTTTTTTGTTAGTTTTTTCGATGTTTAAATATACTTTTAAAATTTTAAGCACACTACAAGTGCACTTTCAATAAAGTTAAGCACACTTTCTTTTCACAATAGTATAGTCTACAGAAGTATTGGCCTACCTATGGGCTGCAGATTACTGCATAAAGCATAGCTATCTGATGAAAGTAATCATTACTGGCGATGCACTTTCTTTTGCAAGCCTTAAAAAAGCTTTGTCCTATAAACTTGATACATAGGCCTACATGGAATCTTATGTGCTTGTGGCGTAAACTGGAATTCTGCTGAACACACAGTTTGGTTATTAACGAGAGTGACAACTGCATTCTATTTTCAGTAAACCTGTGCTGTGTAAAAGCGACTGCACTGGACAACTAGTTGTCTGTCACATCAAGCAATACGAGAGCCACTCTGCACTGCACACTCGCGTGTCTCATGTGTGCTGTATTTTTTCTCCTGTGGGGTTCTAGTTACTCACAAAGATGCAGGTATAAGCTGTGTCTCATCGCCACTGCTCCCATCAGATTTGTGGTCTGTGTGTGACCCAAATGCTCAGTTCTAAATAAAAAAGCATTCAAACTGTGTTGGACGAAATCACACTTTGAGAGTTATGTCTTTTATTGAACCACAATTGGGTCTGCTGTGATAGTTTCTAGTCTTATGGCCTACACCATCTTTGAAATTTCCTTTTAGTTTCATTAGTTGTATTCTGTATCAGTTTATTTCAATGCTCTCTCTGTCACGGTGTCTGTTTAAAGAACTACTTTTTCAAAGGGTATAGATTGACTGTAGTTTAACTACTTAAAATAATGAGCAGTTTCAAAGTAGCATTCCCCCATTAAAGAGCTTGTATAGGTTTAAGGAATGTGCAGAATTTTGTGGAACTTTCTGAAAAGCTTTGTGGACCTATAGACACATTGCATTGCTATGTTTTTATTAACTTTAATTACCACTGGCCTTGTGATATCTCTGACAAGAACTTCAAGCATATATGATTAAGGCAGGTTTGGATAGATATACAAAAAAAAGGCCTCAAGGTCAAGTGGAATGCAACATTGCTGCAAGCAGTGCTGTTTTCTTGGCATCTACGGCAGATGGGTTGATTTCCTACATCATTAATTGCTGAATAGATTGCCTGTTGAATTCTTAATATGTTGCCAGTGTGTGTTTGTCACTACAAGGTTGGCAGAGAGCAAACTGGCCAGCCTTCAGTCAGTCGGCCTTGGTTTACCATCAGTGAAGCAAAAGACAAAGCTTTTTCATTGCTTGTTTTCAGCACCTGGCAGCCCTTTTGGTCCTTTTAAACAGCCTTCGTAATTGTACTGTAGAGATGGTAATGGATGAAGTGGCATGCACGTGTATTGGTCTTTTAAAATGTTTTGTCCATCCAACAAGCACCGTTTAACCATAGACCCTGATTTGGGTTTACCTGTAGGAGTCGAGCGTTTCAGAATCCATTTTAATGCGTAAGTAGGGGGCTTTTGGTTTAATTCATATTCAGTGACTTTGCATGTTTTAAGCTCTATGCAAATATTATTGGATTTCCAAAGGATTTGATGGATTTTCTCTGGATTTTCTCACACAAATGTTGGCAAAAAATAGAGTGAAATATCTGCCTCTTTGTGAGGGAGATTTGCATGCATGAAATATTTTAATGAAAGCTTCCCCCGGTCCTCACAGGAGAATAGGATTTGATTTCAAAATATCATCATTTTGGGGGGCTGGGCGTCATATACAGAGGGACCTGTGTGCCACCCTACTTTCCAAACACATTAAACACTAACCTTTAGCACCTTTAGCACATTTGTCCTGTTATTTACACAGAAAAGAGGCCAATAGCAAACACTTAAAACACAGCACAAAATAATTAACAAAACATGGTACAGAAAGTATCACAATGCATACCTGTCAACCCGGGATTCTCCCGTATTTTACCATTCTATCCCGCTATCATCCCATTTAAATATTTTCCTGTATTTCTCCTGTATTTTTAATCTTTCTATAAAAAAAATCCCACTGGGCATATTTTATATGTTTGCTACATTTGCTTCCAGTAAAATTTGTAGAAAACAAATTTGTAGAAAACCGTAATTTGTACGGGCCAAACCTCGTTAAATGAATAATCACGACAACAGATTCCAAGGTTGTCCAGTTGCCAGATCTTGTATGAAACGCATCTTTCTCACACGATCGACGCATACAAATTTCAACCCATTTGTCCCCTCAACTTGGCAACCTACAGTCCAGCGATGCTATTGATATGTGCGCAAGGAGTACCGCGGGAAGGAAACAATGGGAGAAGATCAGGTGGTGCTCCAGTGAAAAAAACTAAATATACATGTATTTACATGTATAATGACATATAGCTTACATTTCAAAAGGCAATTTAATTGATTAAATATGAGCGCTGCAAGTTTCAAAGTCAGGTGCTGCGCTGCTTTGTTTACTGCGGTTATGGGGGAAACGGCTATATTCCTGGCGAAAAGCGCCACCTGCTGGCAGAGAATGAATTAGCATTTTTCAATAAGCCCTTCTGCTCTTTGTTTAGCTTAAACTTTAGACCAAAGCCAAAAACGACCCTTATTTTTATGCAGAAAACACGCAGTTGTAAATGTGAACTGGTGGATTGACAAGAAGATAATGAATTATAAAACTCTAAAGATATAGCCTACACTAAGATATATTTATTTTACTAAATTAATATAATTGTTTGATAAGAATTGTTTAAATTAATATAAAAATAAAATAATATAATATAATACAATATAATTTGTTTTACTTTTGACTCCGCCCCCCCCCCGTCCCACCCCCACTTCCCGTATTTTGGTACCCAAATGTTGACAGGTATGATCACAATGAGACATTAATACCTTTAATAATGGACATACGATAACATGCATAATAGCGGCTCTGTCCAGATTTGCATATTTATAGTATACATTAAAAGTACTTGACTGTTTAGCAAAAAAATAAATAAAATGTGACAGTATCTACCATATCTATCATTTTTCCTTTACTGGAAAAGTCTAAAGTTAACCATGAAATTCTTTCACTGAAGGGGTCGAGGGCAATATTAGCCAAAAAAAAAAAACTGAAAGATGGGGTAAGATTTAAGTTTACTCTTGGTCATATGTCACTCAGTCTCATCTCAACATATTTATTAAATGGCAATACATGCTTGACTTTTTATTTAAACATAAATCTTTTTTACATTTACTGTTATTATTAAAGGGGCAGAAGGCCCACAGTGGCATGTTGGTGCTGATATTTATATAATTTAATCATGTTTATCATTTTAATTAATGGATTATTATTCCATGATATATTTATTCATAAATTCATACAGTGTGATTCATCTGGATTTTATATATTGTTTTGACTAGGATCCTGTCATTTGATTTGTGTTATTTTTATTCTGTTAAATTGTAAAAACGCATACATTTACACTGAATATTTGATATAGTATTTTACATTAACGACACCAAAAAAAGATGACATCTGGGATACTTTGCACAGAAAATCTTGAATACTATGTAGGATGGATAGTATGCAAACTGGGATGCATCCTACAAAAAAAATGAGAAAATATGTACAGATGAATCGCTACCATTTCCTTCTTTCTTCACTGCATCCCAGTTTGCATACTATGTAGGATGGATAGTATGCAAACTGGGATGCAGTGAAGAAAGAAGGAAATGGTAGCGATTCATCTGTACATATTTTCTCATTTTTTTTGTCATAAAGTAGGAAAAGTTTAAATTTGTATCTAGTGGCTGGTTGCATAAAATAGTCTTACAAGTTAGTCATCTAATTATTTCTTTACGACTAATTTTTTTCTTTACGCCAGTTACATAAAATCGTAGATTGGTCTTATTTGAATCTGAAAAAAAAGACTATTTGGCAAACTGCTAGTTGGTCAGACTAGTTCTTAAATCTTAACATAGAGGCTAAGTTTATGCAACTGCCCATGCCTTCGTACTGAAAGACTGAGGAGAAGAAAGACGGGAACAGCTTTCCACCTTTCCACTGGCCAGTGACAGTTTCATCTACATTGTAATGTTGTAGGTTGGGGCTGTAGAGATATGTGTTGTGAGAACAGACACTGTGTGAGAGATAGAGGACTCTGTTTAGACATGACCCATGAACATGAGAGCCAGACTGCCTGCAGTCTCCCAAACACAAGACATTCTTTGGGTTCACCTGTCTGTGGTAAAGACTGTCAGACAGGACTAACGTACCTTCATGTCAGCTCTCACATTACAATAAACAGCCACTCACCAGAAGATGAAAAGTTGATCAAATGAAGAACACAAAGTTTGGAAGACTTTAGAAAGAGGATCTCATCTGAATCATGCTGAAAGAGCCAAGTGGAAACTTACTTTCTCAAGACCAGTGACATAGAGAGAGAGAAATCTATGACTAGTATTATATTACTGAATAATGTAAAATGTTTACAAGAAGAAATAAAGTGGAAAAGCATAATTAAAATAATAAATAATACAAATGAATGTTGTAGCATTAGTTTAACTTTATTACAATGTAATACAAACAAAAGCGCTTAATACATATTTTGTGGATCTGATTTAATTACATTATGCACTGTTTTTTTGCTATTGTAATTATGAAAACATAATACGTGCAAAACAAACACTGTGATTTACAGCAGTGGTTCTCAGCGGGTTTTGCTTCAGGATCCAGATTGTATTTTTGTGACCCAAAATGACTCTTAATTTAATTTAATTTAATTTAATTTAATTTTGTACTGGCACAAAAAATTTAACAAAAATATAAATAAATAAACAAACGAATGAACGAACGGACAAACAAACAAACAAGTAAACAAATAAATAAACAAATAATTAAACAAATAAATAATTAAACAAATAAATACAATTCTACATTTTAAATGTGTTTTTCTGTGTATAAAACTATTATTTTGTCCAATTTATGGAATACGCAAGCATACAGGTGACCTCAAATTAACATGGACATGGACTAATAGCCACAAAACTCCTATTTGTGACCCTGGATCACAAAACCAGTCATAAGTAGCACGGGTATATTTGTAGCCAACAATACATTGTATAGGTCAAAATTATTGATTTTTCTTTTATGCCAAAAATTATTGTCAATTATTAAAAATTTTTTATAAAATATTGTCCTATCCTAACAAACCATACATCAATGGAAAGCTTATTTATTCAGCTGTCAGATGATGTGTAAATCTCAATTTCAAAAAATTAACCCTTATGACTGGTTTTGTGGTCCAGGGTCACATTTTTGATTATATGATTCTATGGGTTCCTTAAAATTAAAGTGTGTCCTTTGAAAGTACATAACCATAGTATTTATACTTTTCAGGGGAATTAACCTGCAATTGACTTACATAGTAGTCTCTGCATGTTAAGCTGGAGTAGGAGAGTATGTTAACAATAAAAAAATCACACCTTTAATGCCTTGTACTCTTGTAATCTAAAACAACATTATCATGCCAGCAAAGTTGCAATGTAGAATTATTAGAGGCTGTCAGAAATCATCTTGAAGTTGTGCAGAATCTCTCTCTGTGAAGAGTCCTCTGTCTCTGTACACTAGGCGGTGAGGAGGAATAGAAAAGTCATTGTGTTGAGCTGAAGTGTGTTTACCCTCTTCTAAAGAGAGCATCTCAAACAGCCTGAGTTGTGTTTTCATGTCTCCAAAACGCCCCTCCTGAAGTGGAGGTGAACTCTGAGAATAATGTGCTCAGTTGTGAGAAGCACAGGTTGTTAAAGTAAGATGATGGTTTGGATGAGCTGTGAGTGCCATATGGTGAAAACAGTGAGAAGAATGCTAAGGAAACATTCTTGCAGCTTGTGAAGAATGGACATTTCAGAATAGTAGCTACAAAATCATTGAGGGTCACTACCGCAAGCAAATCTTCTAACACCACAACATACATTTTAGTAGAACGCAAACTGTTTTTGTTCAGAAGTCACTCTTCAGAAGATCAGAGGTTTCTGCAGTCTGTTTTTGCTTCTCACAAAGAGGACTTTGTCACAAAGAAATAAAAAATAAAAGAACATAAGTAAATGGCAAGATAAATATATTGAAATATAGCTTTACCAATTTGTCTAGTCTCTTTTCTTTGATTCTTTTAAATAGCATACCGACTTTTTTGGTAGTAATATGCATTATATGCATTATGTATACAGTGGACAATCTCTGACCTTTACTGTATCCCACAATGCAATGCTATCTGCTCAACATTTTTAGTCTGGCAAATGAAATAGAAGCAAAATCAACTGGTCATTTATATATATATATATATATATATATATATATACATGCCACTGATTTTAATATCAGTGATGTTTCCCACGACACCTTTTGTTTTATTATGCATTATGAATTTCTCCTTCTCGCCCTTCATCTTCTCAAATCCCTATCCCCACGCCGAGGATTATGAAGCCAACTATTTTATCAGGAGGGGCGAGATTTATCATTTCAATCTCATTTCAATAAATAAAATAATCTCTCTTCTCTTAGAAGTGACAGCAGCTAATGCTATTTTGTCATCATTAGACTGAAACTTTGCAGACAGAGCCTGAGTGATTTTAACTTTGATCTCAGCGGCCATCTCACATATGTGCTGGGCTGATGGTGTTAAAGGGGTCATATGATGCAATTTCAAGTTTTCCTTTCTCTTTGGAGTGTTACAAGCTGTTCGTGCATAGACAAGAGCCCTAAAGTTGCAAAGACTAAAGTCTCAAACCCAAAGAGATATTCTTTATAAAATTTAAGACCTGTCCACGCCCTCCTAAAACGCCTCGTTTAAACACGCCCCCACATGTCTACGTCATGATGTGGGAAGATTTGCATAACGCCGCCCAAATGTTCACCGGCACAAAGACTGTTCTATAAAGTGGGGCAGTTCCAACTTTGCAAGGACAGTCTGGCGCTTCTGACTCATAGCCTGTAAGTATGTTTTCATTTTTAAAGAATTTGCCACTGACGATTCAAACGCGCGTTTTGAGCAGTGTAGAGTAGCGCTTGTTGTTTGTCATTTCTCCGATCACAAATGCAGACATGGTTTTATGTTTACACGAACGCAATGCGTAAAAAGACGGTATAAGTCATTATAATCCGTAATTATGTCCCCACTGGATGCAACAAATGCCTCATTTGTAATGGGTTTTTATTGTTTTTGTCTCGTCGCTCCGGGACACGGCATCACAGTATGGTTAGGGGCGTACCATTTCCGTCACACGCTTGAGCTGGCAAATCTGAGCACACCTCGCTTTTCAGAACGATGAGCTTTGTAAAAATCGACGCGTTTCAGAAAGTCGGGGCATAGAGGAGAAACAATAATGTACATTATGTGGAAAATAATGTGTTTTTTTAACCTTAAACCACATAAACACATTGCATTACACCAAATACACAAAATAACAATAACAAATTCACTTCGCAAAGTGTTTCGATCGCATCAGACTTTTGTGCATTTAGGTGATTCTAATGGTCCGTGGCAAATCACCACAATAAAAGGTGATATGATGACCTTGTTTCAATGCTTGTTCCCTTAATGGTTTTCCATGCATGTGCATGTATTCTGTTATCTCCCTGTCGGAGCGGCTTCACAAAAACGAAGCTGTCAAATCCACTGCTCGCGAACGCGTTGAGAAACAAGGCCGACCATCAAAACGCCATTTTTTTATTTTAATTGCTATCTCCTTTCTTCCCATTTCTTCGTTTCTCACCCCCAGAGCAAATCAAGGAAAAACGGGGGTAAGCTGACAGGAAAACAATTGCGTTTCAAATTGAAGTCCCAGCAGAGTATGTTCAGTTCCTTTGGCTTCACAAAAACGAAGCTGTCAAATCCACTGCTCGCGAACGCGTTGAGAAACAAGGCCGACCATCAAAACGCCATTTTTTATTTTAATTGCTATCTCCTTTCTTCCCATTTCTTCGTTTCTCACCCCCAGAGCAAATCAAGGAAAAACGGGGGGGAAGCTGACAGGAAAACAATTGCGTTTCAAATTGAAGTCCCAGCAGAGTATGTTCAGTTCCTTAACCTGACATCCGTTTTTCCCACACACATCCTGTAAAAAAAGAAAGACAGATAGTGAGAGAGAGAGAGAGTAAGAGCTACAAAAAAGAAAGACAAAACAAAAAAAGACAGACGTCTCTAAGAAAGAGGGACCGTCCTTTTGAATATGTGTTTTCTGTTTATCATTAGCTGACTGGCTGCTTCATCATTCTGTGAAAATCCCTATCTGCTGAACATAAGGCTGCGAGACAGCAGGGAATCAATCTTTTGTGCTTGGGCAGATAAACACAGGACGCAATCAGGGGGGAGACGGAGGCATGAAGCCGGGCGCAGGACTCACGCCGCTGGTGATGGATGGAGGAAGTAAAAGTGTCAGGATGGCATTATGCAAATAGGGGAGGCATCCGAGCATCGCCCTGGTGATTATGGGAGATGGGGAGAGCAGCCCGTGGTCCCCCTGGCATCGCTACTGCCCGCGCTTGTTTCCTCGCTTTCTTTTTCCCTCCTTTACTCATTAGCTGTGCTTTTATTGCACTTTTTAACGGGCTCTGTCATTGTTTGTCAGTAAGAGCCACTGCGGGATCGCCGAACGTGTGGATTATTTGCTTACGGCCAAGTGAGTCTCACCAAGCACTTGAACTTGACACCAGCACTTTGTGTTTCAGGTAGGTCAGAGGTCACCGTTAAGACACCATTATGTGGACAAAAGCATAATGAATAAAGGCCCGGTTTCACAGACAAGGCTTAGATTAAGCCATTAGGCCATAGTTCAATTAGGACATTTAAGTAGCTTTTATAAATATGCCTTAGATAAAAACATTACTGGTGTGCATCTTGAGGCAAAACAATGAATCTGACATATTTCGAGATCACGCAAGTACAAGTTTCTTTCTTTTGAGATCTGGGATTAGTCTTAAGCCTTGTCTATGGAACCGGGGGTAAATATTTTGCAGTTAATATTTCAATTATGAATATTTATGTTGGCTTGACATCATAAATGGATGTCTGAGACCAAAATTGAGTAACAGTACTATAACTCATCTTTCATACTATGACCACCAAACTCGACTCGAGCTCGGTATGCTATATCTTTTCAGTTTTCCTAAACTGGACTAAAAATCCCATTGGGTTTCACTGAAGGAGTCCAAGCTTTCAAACAATAAAGCTTATTCACCACAGACCTTCATCCATCCTCTGTGGCAAAGCCTAGTAACATGCTTAGGACATGCTAGAAATGACCTGAAACATACAAACATCCTAGAAACATGCTAGCAATGTGCTAAAACACATAAGCTGCGTCCCAAATGACGCACTATACACTATGCACTCATACACTATGTACTTATGCACTATGTACTCAACCATGTATAGTATGAATTATATAAGGTTATTTTGTCATTAATAATCGGAGTCTGATAGCCCCTCCCCCTTCGGTACGTAATTAAAGCATCATCCGGGTATTTAAAGTGCATTTTTTCTTTTTGGAATTTTCAGTGTAATCACACTATTTATACTTTAAAACATCATAGAATAGTGCACAAGTACGCGATTTGGGACACACCTATAGATGTATACATAGGTGCCTCATTAGCATCTGTTTCTATATGTAAGCCATCCACCATATTGGAACAATTAAAGCCGGTCCATGCAAACTCAAGAGCAAGTTCACTGTGTTTCTACAACCGTAGTTATATGCATGTATGAATATCTGCATCTGCAATAGACATCATCAGAAGTTTTTGCTAAACTAATACAATACAGCAAGACGAAGCTAACAAGGCATTAAAAAGTTATTATAAAACGGATAGTTCCAGTCCTTGATTCTGATTGGTTGAGCTACGTTCCAAGCTGTTGTAAATTAATCTACAAACATACACCTTTGTTTATGTTTGTCTGTTGTTTGGCAACCACTTTGTGGCAACCGCAACTGATTCTGAGGAACTACATTGTTTGGTGGAAGAATACTGTTTTTATTAATATCATTACACTTTATTTGCTCTGTTTTATTCTGTGCAACCTTACTACGTATATGGAATAACCGTTTTATAAAAGAAATAAGCCCTGTGAAGCCGTGGTTTACAGTCAATTTATAACAGCTAAGGGGGTTTTAGCCAACAACAATAACAATCTAACAATGCCCCTTAGCTGTTATAAATTCACTGTAAACCACGGCTTCTTGGGGCTTATTGCTTTAGCATAGGCCAAAAACCTGTAATATTGAGTTAAAACATTCTCACCTGTGAAAGGTTATTCCATTTCTTTGGGAATTTAAACCTTGACCATTTTTTCAAACAGAGGCTGTGCAATGTGTGCAAAATTTACGACATGTTAAATGTTCATCTAGGTCTACATATCTATGCTATAAAATGCTATGAACATGCTAGCAATGTGTTAAAAATGCTGTCAATGTGCTAAAACGTGCACAATTTATAAATCGAGGGAACGAATTAGTAAATCGTGCGCACAATTTATAAATCGAGGGAACGAATTAGTAAATCGTGCGCACTATTTATAAATCGAGGGAACGAATGAGTAAATCGTGCGCACTATTTATAAATCGAGGGAACGAATTAGTAAATCGTGCGCACTATTTATAAATCAAGGGAACGAATTAGTAAATCGTGTGCACACGATTTAGCCTACTATTTTGTTTTTTTCCTGCATGCCATGTACGGTAATGCATTACGGGGCTCCGTAAGAATAGACCTGTAAAAGACCAAGTAAAAGATTTAAACTGAACACAAACAGTATAATTTGCCAACAGGTTAGCATTTGGCATCAATAGCAGATCTTATCTCTGTAACACTGCAATGGCAAGACATGGCTGAAAACCATCTGAAATGGCGCAGCCACAATTTCTCTTCGAAACGTAATTTCCTGCTGGTGTCATTGTGAGGTGTAGCCTGAGGGAAAGAAGAAATGACACGACTACTTCTCCTGCAGCACAGTTAGTATAAGCGTCATACACCCACCACAGCGGAGGATACTGCCATATGGCTTCCTCTGCTAATCTCCTCTCTACTCTTTTCCCGGGAAAACACTTTGAAGATTGGTTAAATTGGTTTTATGGTTACCTCATTCCTGCAGTGCACAAACTTTCTTTATTTGTGTCTTTAGTTACTTCTTTCTGGTTTTAAAGTGTACTATTTTGTTGCAGCCATGGCCTACTGTAACTAGTACTTAATTACTAGCCAAAGTCAAAAGAGCCCACAGTGTTTGCTTTTGGAGTATGCAGCTCATTACTAAATAAATCAGGCTTGACTCTGAGGAAGTGTCATTGTCATAGTTAATCTGGCATGCAGATGTGACTTTTCCAAAAGTCCCCCATATTTCAAAAATAAAGTCTAAATAAAATGAATAAATATATATATATATATAATACATACATTGGAGTTCCTATTACCGTATCCCTATATAACATTACCTGTGCCTATCTGTCATGCACTGCAACAGTGTAAACATATCCATAATTAAGAGAAGAATCAGATATGAATGTTTAAATGTACTCTACCTTTCAAAAATAATAATAGTTAAGATGCTGAATAAAATGTATCAAGATTGATCAAAAGTTACAATAAAGACTTTTACAATGCTACGAAAAACTTCTACAATATTTCAAATAAATTCTATAAATAAAGGTGACTTGACTTGACATGGATTATTTTATCGATCTCCTTGCTACGTTTCTGGACCTTGATCGTGGTAATTTCTTTGCTGTCTATGGGAGGGTCAGAGAGCTCTCAGAATTTATCAAAAATATCTTAATTTGTGTTCCGAAGATAAACGGAGGTCTTACAAGTTTAGAACAACATGAGGGTGAGTAATTAATGACAGAATTTTCTTTTTTGGGTGAACAAACCCTTTAAGGTTAGGGGTTTGTTCAAAATATGAGCTTGAGCAATAATAAAAGTGATGCTTGCCTTAGCAAACACCATGATAAAATAAGTATTTGCCATTTCACCATCAGAGAGATCTGAGAGGAAGGACCCGTTCCAGCGAGCCCGGTCTCATGAAAATGCGTATAAATAGTACGCCAAATAAAAACGAAAACTCGTGGTATTGATAGCCTATAGTGATGCTTGCCTTAGCAAACACCATGATAAAATAAGTATTTGCCATTTCACCATCAGAGAGATCTGAGAGGAAGGACCCGTTCCAGCGAGCCCGGTCTCATGAAAATGCTTATAAATAGTACGCCAAATAAAAACGAAAACTTGTGGTATTGATACGCAAAAATGGACTTTGGCGTGCATATGATACGCAGTTTTCGCGTACATATGATACGCATCTACCCTACAACCCTAAACCTACCCATCGCGTAGCATATACTCGCCAAAGTCCATTTTTGCGTAGGCTATCAATACCACGAGTTTTCGTTTTTATTTGGCGTACTATTTATATGCACTTTCATCAGACTGGGCTGTTCCAGCAGAGTTACCGTAACATCCTGCCCTTTGTGTGCACATGAAAATTTCTGCATAATTAACACTGCAAATCCCACCCCTCTCAAAAAACGGATCCCATCAGGTGCAATAGTTTTTCTATTAACACAGAGCAACCTCCGATACCACCGCCGAGCTCTTTCCAGCCACAAGCCTAAAGCTGCCAATCGCGGTCTCTCCAGCTTTGGCACTCTCCACAACACAGAGACAATACTACTCTGTTTCGGCAGATTGGATCCATTTGCATCGGACAACTCCTCTGCATATAGATTGATGGGTTTAATCAGCGAATCAGGGAGAGCGCTCAGACATCAATCATTGTCAGCCTTGTCTTTTATTCGTTGCCTGCGTTTCCTTGCTCCGACTCATCAGCGAGAGCAGGTTCAGGCGGAGGAACCCAACCTGTGATGAGAACAATAGCTCCTCCGGCGCTCCGGGGGGAATTTCTACGGCCCATGCAGATGAGGAGAGGACAAATCACCAGAGAGGGCTCAGCCAGCCATTAAACAAAAGGAGCAAGTCCTGAAACTGGGAAAATCAGAGAGCCGAAGGTGCTACTCATCACTAGAGCCGAGAGAGTATGTGTGTATAAAAACTCAGAGAGCTCGGTATTAAAATGATTAATTGGAATCCAATGGCTTTTAAAGTGTATGACAATGACGCCTACCGCATCCGAATTCTCCCACACATTAGGCAATGACACAGTCTTTTGCAATTAAAATTAATTTCTGCTGATTTGCATTGTGTCAAAGAAGAAAAGTGTTAAAGGCTCATTTGAAAGTACCTGTGAGAAAGTGACAAAATCCTCTCCTTGACTTTCTCACATGCGTTCCAGACATTGTGTTGATTGAGGTCTTGTTTTTTTGCAGTCTTGCCCTCCCTTGATGCGACATGTATATATAGCAAGTGATAATTGAGTCGTGATGGCATTGTGTTCTGAACCAGGTACCATGATCCAGACCTTCAACGTATAAACTTACCTGTCACACATCCAGTCGGGTGACACCCTCAACGCCTTGCATCTCTCTCCAATGCCAATTAGTACCAGTTCAATTAAGACAGAACAAACAAGTTGAAAGTTATTGCTGAACTCAAATGATGATAGAAATGACTTTTCTTTGTTACTAATCCTTGCTAAGGCAGTTGAACAAACCCATAACCATGAGTGTTAAACTTCAGTGTGTAACTAATCTTGCGAGGCTTATTCTACGACAATATCATAAAGAAACATCAGACTCTTTTGATTTCAGATAGGAAGCAATCCACACTCAAAACACTTAGCATACAGTTTTGCAAGTAAACACAAAAGCATTATAATATTTTTTTTCTCTCATCTCATATTCCTTTTTCCGTCTCCACATCCCTTTAGAGGTTCTGTAGTATCTAATGTAGCAGGATCTTGATTTAAGGAATTTTAGTTCACCCAAACATTTTTCTGAAAATGTACTCTCTCTCAGGCCATCCAAGATGTAGATGAGGTTGTTTCTTCATCAGAACAGATATAGAGAAATTACATCACAGATTTAGCGTTACATCACTTGCTCACCAACGGATCCTCTGCAGTGAATGGGTGCCGAGAAAATGAGATTTCAAACAGCTGATAAAAACATCACAATAATCCACAAGTAATCCACACCCCTCCAGTCCAACAATTAGCATGTTCTGAAGCGAAAAAGCTGCATATTTGTAAGAAACAAATCTATTCATAAGGCATTTTAACTTTAAACCACCTCCATTTTATTTTATTTTATTTTATTTTATTTTATTTTATTTTATTTTATTTGTGCAAACCTTGGCAGTGGTCTTTTTGACCAAGTTAATAGTAGATTGCCCATGTCAGACCATACCTGTTTGTACATTAATTCATGGCAGAGTTATCTGACAATTATATATTAAGAATAGAGAAAGAGAGAGAGAGAGAGAGAGAGTGAGCGAGCGAGCGAGGCAAAAAAATAAAAAATAATAATAAGCAGGAAATTAAATTAGAGGCAGGTTTACTATTACTAAGAGTGGGATAATATACAAAATGTACTGAATTTAATAAACACAACTTTAACATCCATCAAATGCATTGCAAACATATCTGAATGTATGTCTGTGAACTTTCTGAGGCAATATGGAGCTCTGGGCCAGTAGGGGGGGACAGTTCTACTTTTGTTGAAAGTCTGGACACAAACTTTCTCACACACACACACACTTATAAGTGGTAGACAGAAATTCATCATTTCAGAGCATTCCCGTCCACTCTAGCTTAACTTGCAAAATATCACTGTTGAGTCATTAGCACGTTTATACACACATTTTACAGACGTGACCTCAGACTGCACGTGTGAGTTTGGCTTTTTGGAGATCTTCTGGGTCCTTCCGTAATTTACACAGCGATATGCTATCAAGGCCTGCCAGAGGTGGTGGGTTTACAGATGACGGGGAAATGCACTGAGGATCCGAGTCGGTCTCGGCATGTTCGCTTGGCCGCCGTCCAACCGGAGGACAGGTTTGCTCTTGTGCAAGAGTAGAAAAGACATTCTCTCAAATGAAATCAAAACCAGAAGCAGCTTCATCCAGTTTGTCTTTTTAACTCTCACTGACTGACCAAGCCGGTTTCATGCTCCAAATGCAGTCCAAACAGTGTGAGTTTTCTCCGTGGTCTGCTGACTATTGTTTTAGTGAAGACACAAACACAGAGACAAAAACGTAGTCACGTTGCTGTTGATGGAAAGTGCGTTTTACTTTTATCTGCTGCCACTGAAGCATTTTTGTTTAGTTTGTTCCCCAAAACTAAGCAACTTGTGAGGTTTTTCAATGCAATAGTCCTTCAAATCTGGTGTATCATCTTTGAGGAGACCAAGAAAATGTTTTCTTGGGGCCAGTGATGAGCGGGACCCACATCCATCCTCCATGAAACTGCCTGCTCAATGGCAAGAAAGTCTGTTTCAAATAAAATGTAAACTGAGATACAAAGTCACAGCTGCAAAAGAGAAAGAAAGACGTTCATAAATAAAAAGTCAAACAGCAAGATATAAAGTCACATTTGGATATATAAAGCCAGATTGTGAGATATAACGATGCAATTATGAGAAAGAAAGTCACAATTGTGAGAAATAGAGCCACATTTTGTGATATAAATCCATATTGTGAGATATACTGTGTCAATTATTTTATTCAAAGGTGGAAACTATCTACCATACATTGGTCTTGACAAAAGAAGGCCAACAAAAATTTTAGTTTTTGCCTTGTCTTACAGTAAAAATCTATAAATGTCCTTAGAAGAAGATACACTTAAAGGAAAAGCAAGTAAATTGTGTAAGAATAAGACTTGCTTTGAGAGAATATTCCTTGAATTTAGTTATTTTTTTCTGGTAAATAGTTCTTTTTTGTCTTGTTTTAAGCATAACTCTCAATAAAAATGAGTAGATTAATGTGTAGAACAAGAAAAAATTTTACCAATGTGATAAGAAAAATAAATGACTATTCAATGACAAGTCTTGATAATTTACTTTTCAAGTAAATTTGATTAGATGCTGAAACATTTTTACTAAAAGCAAGACAAAACTCTGATTAAGAAAAGTACTTTTACTGTTTGTTCATGCAATGTATTATACATATATATTTTTCTTAAACCTCACAAATATTTAGGCATATAGCAAAACACAAAACAATTTGTCTATGGGATAAGAAAAACAAACAATTCAAGATATTTTCTGAAAATGTCTCATGCAATTTTGCTTCTCAATTATTTTTTATTTTATTTTATTTTATTTTATTTTATTTTATTTTATTTTATTTTATTTTATTTTATTTTATTTTATTTTATCAAACCTTGGCAGTGGTCTTTTTGACCAAGTTAATAGTAGATTGCCCATGTCAGACCATACCTGTTTGTACATTAATTCATGGCAGAGTTATCTGACAATTATATATTAAGAATAGAGAAAGAGAGAGAGAGAGAGAGAGAGTGAGCGAGCGAGCGAGGCAAAAAAATAAAAAATAATAATAAGCAGGAAATTAAATTAGAGGCAGGTTTACTATTACTAAGAGTGGGATAATATACAAAATGTACTGAATTTAATAAACACAACTTTAACATCCATCAAATGCATTGCAAACATATCTGAATGTATGTCTGTGAACTTTCTGAGGCAATATGGAGCTCTGGGCCAGTAGGGGGGGACAGTTCTACTTTTGTTGAAAGTCTGGACACAAACTTTCTCACACACACACACACTTATAAGTGGTAGACAGAAATTCATCATTTCAGAGCATTCCCGTCCACTCTAGCTTAACTTGCAAAATATCACTGTTGAGTCATTAGCACGTTTATACACACATTTTACAGACGTGACCTCAGACTGCACGTGTGAGTTTGGCTTTTTGGAGATCTTCTGGGTCCTTCCGTAATTTACACAGCGATATGCTATCAAGGCCTGCCAGAGGTGGTGGGTTTACAGATGACGGGGAAATGCACTGAGGATCCGAGTCGGTCTCGGCATGTTCGCTTGGCCGCCGTCCAACCGGAGGACAGGTTTGCTCTTGTGCAAGAGTAGAAAAGACATTCTCTCAAATGAAATCAAAACCAGAAGCAGCTTCATCCAGTTTGTCTTTTTAACTCTCACTGACTGACCAAGCCGGTTTCATGCTCCAAATGCAGTCCAAACAGTGTGAGTTTTCTCCGTGGTCTGCTGACTATTGTTTTAGTGAAGACACAAACACAGAGACAAAAACGTAGTCACGTTGCTGTTGATGGAAAGTGCGTTTTACTTTTATCTGCTGCCACTGAAGCATTTTTGTTTAGTTTGTTCCCCAAAACTAAGCAACTTGTGAGGTTTTTCAATGCAATAGTCCTTCAAATCTGGTGTATCATCTTTGAGGAGACCAAGAAAATGTTTTCTTGGGGCCAGTGATGAGCGGGACCCACATCCATCCTCCATGAAACTGCCTGCTCAATGGCAAGAAAGTCTGTTTCAAATAAAATGTAAACTGAGATACAAAGTCACAGCTGCAAAAGAGAAAGAAAGACGTTCATAAATAAAAAGTCAAACAGCAAGATATAAAGTCACATTTGGATATATAAAGCCAGATTGTGAGATATAACGATGCAATTATGAGAAAGAAAGTCACAATTGTGAGAAATAGAGCCACATTTTGTGATATAAATCCATATTGTGAGATATACTGTGTCAATTATTTTATTCAAAGGTGGAAACTATCTACCATACATTGGTCTTGACAAAAGAAGGCCAACAAAAATTTTAGTTTTTGCCTTGTCTTACAGTAAAAATCTATAAATGTCCTTAGAAGAAGATACACTTAAAGGAAAAGCAAGTAAATTGTGTAAGAATAAGACTTGCTTTGAGAGAATATTCCTTGAATTTAGTTATTTTTTTCTGGTAAATAGTTCTTTTTTGTCTTGTTTTAAGCATAACTCTCAATAAAAATGAGTAGATTAATGTGTAGAACAAGAAAAAATTTTACCAATGTGATAAGAAAAATAAATGACTATTCAATGACAAGTCTTGATAATTTACTTTTCAAGTAAATTTGATTAGATGCTGAAACATTTTTACTAAAAGCAAGACAAAACTCTGATTAAGAAAAGTACTTTTACTGTTTGTTCATGCAATGTATTATACCTCTTCTAAAGAGCAATAAAAAGAGATCTGAGAAGTTGCCCTTCTCTTGAAAGAAGACTTTCAAGATCGACAGGTCATTGAGATATTATCGCTTGCCACCACACTGTCGTAGTGTGGTGGCAAGCGATAATATCAAGTGCCGCAGTAAACATATATATTTATGAAAATCACCTCGTCTAATAATGGCCAACACTCACTGCTTGTGTAAATATCATTCCACTCCATGCTGTTCCCTGTCCAACTGACACACTTACATTGACTCAAAATGTTTTCTGCACTCTCATATTTCAGGGACCCTTTGGTTGTCCTTTGTGCTGCACAATAGCTCATATCATGTGTCGCTTGTGCGGGGATCTCGCGCGCCGGTTGGTCTGCTCGCTGACTGCAGGCGCTGTGCCATGTGTAGTATCACAGGCATTGCTTTCCTGCTGCATAAAAGTGCAGGTGTGTTTTTTACCCTAGTCTTTTGTGCCTCTGTGGGTGGCTGTGCAGAAAAAAGCTGTTGGTCAATCTTTTTACACATCTATTGTGCGGCAGGATTTTGACAGAGTAAACCAGCAGTGACACATGTGAACATAAAGGATGTCTGCTGCTTAAATGCGGGTGGGGGTGTTAGGGGTGGATTCCAAGCAGCTTGTGCCTAACATTGGGAATGATGGCGGAGGTGGGGCAGTGTTTTTTGTACGGCTGGGATAAAGGGCCCTTTTGAGTGTCTAGGAGTTCAATGCTGGGAGCAGCCTTCTGCCAGACCTCAGAGAGGCAGTATTACACACTGAGATGTGCTAATACCTGCTTAGGGATCTTCATAGTATCATTTTTCTTGACAGAAAGCGGAAGATTTGTCACTGTGACAAACTTAGATATTCTTCAGAATTGGGAAAGCTACTTTGAAACTGTAGCCCGTTGAGCTACAAGCTACTCATAATTTACTTAAAGGCACAATATGTACGTTTTCGCCACTAGAGGGCGCATACTCAAAACAAACAAAGAAACAAAGGCGTAGTTTGATGACACCGTGACTGAGTGTGGAATCATGGGAGTTGTCGTCTTCATCCCCACAGCTGACGCAATCCAACGGGACTTGGGCAGAAATCATGTTCATTGATGAGCTAATGATTTATTAACGTCGTAGTATGAAGCAGGGTGAGGCTGAAAGCATTTGAAGCGAAACGAGGCGCTGAACGAGCGTGACACATGGCTCGAAAGCAGCGTAGTTTTTATTATGCCACAGTCGACCGCTTCTGCTCCTTCCGGTCGTGCGTATGTGGGGTAAAGCAGCGCTGTTTTATCATACTAGATACGTTTGAAAGTTCTGTTATAATGCTACTCTGTGCGGTCGTCTAAAGAGTGTAGATGTCTTAATTATAGTCAAACAGAGGTTCCCAAAATTTTTGTCAACCAATTCCCTTAGACATAAAATACTTGAAGTACCCTCTAAGATTAACGTTAGCATTTCAATAAATTCATAACATTCATATATTCAAAGCTTTGTGATGTTGGTTAATAGTCACATAACATGCAAGTAAACAGATGAAAAATGTAATATTTTTTTGTGTTTTAATAATAAATTTTTGTGTTTTGTGTTTTTTATTTCAATTGTTTTTATTATTATTATTTTCAATTATTTATATATAGTGACAAACAACCTGGCCAAACGTTTAATTTTGGCACAATTCTTGTGAAATTTAGTTTACAAATATGTTGGAAATTATGCAAATGTGTCAGTAAAGTAAACTCCCAGCACATACAGAGATGAAGTTCACTGCATTTATTGTAAACACATGCACTCTAAAAGACGCTGAAAACATCACATCATGAACTGCTCGTGTGAACACAGTGCCGCGCTTCACTCTGAAACACACATACTTTAAATCGCAGCATTTGATTTAATAATTGCACTAATTGCACAGCTAAATGGTGATTTTCATTATCTTAAGTTAATGAACACAAACTTCAAATTTATGTTTTTTCTAACGTATTTACTTCTCATTTGCCAAAAAAAAAGTCAGTTTGCTTATCGAACATAATGCCATGGGTGCTCCAAAACTAGTGGGGGCAGCAGAGAGGCCAATGTTGTCATATTAGTTCTTTGCAAAAATAAATAAAAGGCATAAAAGTACAAAAGAACCAATAAAATAACACCCAAAAAATGCATCCTTGTTTACACCATGTATATACCTCTGTTGTTGTATTTCATTAAGAGGAGTATGTACCACTTACTAGATCAGTCTATAAATAATATTATAAAACCGTTAGTTCCAGTCCTTGATTCTGATTGGCCAGCAGCTGTGTTTTAATCACAATAAAGCACGGCTATAACCACGGTTCTGTGTATCACTCTGCAACACCCTATAGCAATATAAACAATATACTACCTGATGAACTATGTGTGATCATGTCTTTAACCAAAATAGGCTCATGAGTAAGGAATGAGACCTAGACTTGACCTTTTGACATATGAACTTGCAAGAGAAGAGGTAATTGTCCTTTTAACAGCCATTAGAACCATGAGTTCACCTGTCCTTAATGCCACCTGTCGCCTTTGATTACCTGACACGTTGCTACTTGTCCCAAGGGTTCCAGTCTGCTGTTTCGCACCCCTGCAGAATATAGCCAGGACAAAATATATGCTAGAGTTTCATTGCAAGTCATTCAGTGGAGTGACCATATCACCTAACTGAGAGTGCAAATATCTCGATCATCATCATAGTGAGAAGTGATAGCATGTCTTCCTCAATAGCACCTCGTTCCGAGATGTGACACCTTATCTCCAGAGATGACAAAGAAACACACAAGATGAGTCGGACAGAGAAACTGACAGTAATTGATGAGCTCAGATAACAAGCAGAGATGGGAAGATCTGGGTGCTTTTGCATTTTACCATCTAAAGAAAAAAACAACACATTGTAGGTGTGAATCATATAAACTATACCCAGAGTGTATTTGGCAGCAAAAAAAAGCTATAATCTATAAAGCTATAATCAGTCAATGTTCTGAGGGGTCAGTGAAAAGTTCAAGGAAAAAATTTTGCAAAGACAGATGCATCTTACTTATGTAACATATTTATAACTTATATATATATTTATTTTAAGTAATATAAAAATAATTTAAACATAACATTATATGGATTCCCACACCAAAACTCAAGATAAGAGAGCATATAAGCTACTTTAAGTTAATATATATATATATATATTAATATACAAATTAATTTTTCTTTTTTGCAGAGGTCGGACATTAAAACATTAATCACAATAATTTTATTGTATTAACACCCATTTCTTTTTTCTCTCGATACATACATATAATAATACTGTAATGGTGGGTAGAAAATGAAAATGAAATAAAATTAATCGTATTAATTATCATATAATAATATTTTACATGTATACATTCTAGTCTATAGATTAGAATTTCAGTAATTATCAGCACTCCTGTACAATTTGTTTCCGCAACTCATTGAACTTGTTTGGTTTCAGGGTGTAATACTTTCCATTCATTGAATTTAGTTGACATTAGTTATTGATTTAGATATCATGACCTAACATTAAACAGTATGGCTGCAGTATTCATAAATATTGGATAATGTAAAGTTTTGTATAGCCAAATTTATTTTATTTTTTTTTTATTTACCTTTTAGGCATAAACAAATATTTTTTTACATATTATGAACAGGCATGCATTAACTAACATTATCCCAGATTAATGAATGCTATAAAAATGTTGGTCCCAATTTATATTAGGTGGCCTTAACTACTATGTACTTACATCAAAAATAAGTACAATGTGTACTTAAGTAATTATTGTGTTCATATTGTATTGCAAAACACTTCTGCTGCTATTGAGGTGGGATACGGGTAAGGTTAGGGACAGGGTTGGTGGTATGGGTAGGTTTAATGGTGGATTAAGGTGTAAGGGATGGGTCAAAAGTGTATTTATAAATGTAATAACAGAAATTAATTACAGATACACACAGGTATTTTTTAAAATATAAGTAAAATGTAAAAACATGTATGTACATAATAAGTGCATTGTATCAAATCATTAGTTTAAATGAAAGTACATAGTAGTTAAGGCCACCTAATATAGAGTGGGACCAAAATGTTTATTGTAAGATCATGATAGTTAATACATTAAATTATGTTAACAAATCTTATCGTAAAGTGAAAATGAACTCAGTTACAAAATGCTTTATTACACAGAACATTTAATTTTAATTTTCATGTAATTAAAAATATTTTTGGCAGTTAGAGTTAGACTATACCTTATTTTGTCATATTAGAATAGCCACGGCCATTTATAAATTTCATGTGTCTCCGCTGTCATTCGCTTTCAGTTATTTTTAGCTGTACAAAACAGCTCGTTATGCCGCTTGAAACTGCAAACTGGTATTTTTTACTATATTATTTGAATGCATTGTCTTCATTCTAAACATACCACCCTGATTGATTGTGATTATGATTATGACAACCTTTTGGTCACGAGCCAAGGTTCATAACTACTCCCACAAATATTACACTGCACATGTAAAGCTAAGGCATGATTGTAAATGCTGAGTGAGGGCAACAGTCAAGCACCAGGTCAGCAGAACAGATTAAACACACTGGTGGGCACGAGGCTCTTCTCAAACGCACACCACTGCTCTTCTCTCATTAGGCTAAACCTTCTTAATGTATTCCCAGAACTATAGCCATTAATCACACAGAAAAGAGATTTTGACAGTGTGATGTAAGCAATCAGCAGTGACGGTGATAACTGTGACAATAATTACATGACGCCTGCTGCATTCATCATGGTCAGCTATGGTTACTTAAACTCTCACACGATATAAATTAAGGATGGTTTGGTGGGCAAGTGGGCGTTCCCATTAAAGCACATGTCTGTCAGTTCAACTAACCCCTAAAATAATGTGGAAAAGTACTTCATCATGTCATTTTACAAAATATGATGAATACCTGAATTCAAATAAGTTTCTGTGCTTAATTGATGCTTGCACATGCAGTGGTAATAGTGATGCTTGCTTTAGCATGCACCTTTAATTAAGGCTAGGATGATAAAGAAAGGACATAATTACTGCAAAATATAAATACATACATATTCTAATTATAAAGAAGTCAGCGGTTTTTCTAATGTGTGTGACCTAATGTTTTCAGATGGGATCAGACGTCTGTGCACTTGACCTTTGAACTGACTGGCAGCTCTCAAACACTTCCTCTAGGTTAACGGCTGTGTAAATAGTCTCAGGCTTTCACCTTTTGACCTCTGAGTGTGTGATCAGTTTGTCTGACTAAATGTCTCCCCTTGCTAACTTCGCTAACTCAGCTAGCATCATCTTTACTTGGGACTAAACAAGAAACCAGTGCTTTTCCATTCGAAAACATGTGGGAGAAAATTCCCTAAGAATAAATTGTGCCAATGTTCAATGAACCAATCTTATATTCACAACTGACTACATGTTCACCCACATGACAGAAGTGATTAACTTTACACATTCGTTATTAAACTGAATTGAATCAATACTCAACTGACTTTAGCTTAATAATTACACTACTGTATTTTGATTTTGTTTCATATTTGGAGAAGTTTGCACCATTGATTCTGTTATTTTCCTGTTTATTGCTGTGAATCTGTGTTTATTACTGCTTTGAATCACGGTCCCACTTTATATTAGGTGGCCTTAACTACTGAACTTAAATCAAAAAATTTGTACTATGTACTTATTGAGTTCATATACTATTGTAATTACAGATGTTTTTACATGCAGGTATTTTTTTAAATATAAGTACAATGTAAAAACATGTATGTAAACGATAAGTGCATTGTATCAAATGATTAATTTAAATGTAAGCACACAGTAGTTAAAGCCACCTAAAATAAAGTGGGGCTGGTATCGCTATATAAAGGTGATTTGACTTGACTCAATGCTAAATGCAATTGCATTTCCCATTTTCTAGCGTGCAAGTTTTTAGGCTGTTTCTTGCAATAGTGCAATTTTAATTGTGCCAGGCAAATCTTTATAACTTTCATATTTTTGCAAACTTAGTAAAAGTCACAATCTTCTATATTACTGCCAATATTAAGAGTAACTAGTTACATGTAACGGGATTATGTAATTTAATTACAAAATAAATGTAACTGTAATCTATTACAGTTACTGAGAATTTTTTTAAAATTTCAATTTAATTACACATTTTAAGTCAAATTACAGATACTTAAGAATAAATGTTAACGATTTCAAAGGTGGTTACATCTGAATATTTTCTGTAATTTTTGTGTTGATTAATAGTAGTTTGCTGCTTTGCCTGTTTTTGATGTGCACGATGCCTCCTGCACTTTAAAGGCCGTTTAGTAAAGCGATGTTCTTCTGAGGTTAACCCTGCCTGCATGACATGTTTGAAAATGATTAACAGTTAAAACATTTGTTCGAAATTTAGAAACGTAATCAAAAAGTAATCAAATGTAATCAGTTACATTACTTTAAAAGTAATCAAAATATTTACACGACTTATTACATTTTAAATAAGGTAACTTGTAATCTGTAACCCATTACATTTGCAAAGTAAATTTCCCAACACTGAGTACTGCTTATCCACTTGTAAAGTAGGCATTTTTGCCCTGAAAAGAATGTCAATGTATACAATGTAAGAATGTATACAAGTGCAGATAGACTCGGTAAAACTGAATTGCAGGAGGTTAGTAAAAAAAAAAAAAGATAGTAATTGCATCAAATCAAATTGCTTCTTAAATAAATTGTGGCAATTCCAAAGTTAAATGTTCACAGTGACCTGAACAAGTGAGCAAGTTCAAATTTCTCCAGCACAGATTTGCGGCATCAATTTATTATATTGTTTCTCGTGCTACAGTAAACCTTTCACTAAACCTGACTCAAAGTTTGAGCAAAAGCTAGGCAACTTTGAAACTTGGTATTATTAGCACCTTTTGTTTTATTGCCTTCTTACATGGAATTGCTTTGTTGTATTCTTCATTTGTAAGTTGCTTTGGATAAAGGCATCTGCTAAATGGATAAATGTAAAATGCAAATATGTAAAAGCACAACTGTGACATAACAATTGTAAAACATAACAATAACAAAACAAAAAACAATAAAGACATAAAAGCACAATTGCAATTTTTACTTGCTTCTTTGAGCTAACATGTTAAGTGTCGTGTTTTACAGGACTTGTACTGTTTACTGAATGGCAAATGCAGAGTTTATTACCTAAAAAAGATGATTATGTGATGCAAACTTTAACATTGCTATAAGCCTGTCATTAGCTTCCAATTCATAGAGTATGGTAAAAGTGTTTTGAGGCCTTTCGTGCAAAGTCTTTATTAACTGATCATCTGTTCCTGTAAACATAATTTGTGTGAAATTGAGTTTTTAGTGTTTTGCCGCCACTAGCTGCAGCAAACTGTATATATTGTTACGATGTTAGAGTTTTGCAAAATGGAAGGCAGAGTCACATTTTTCCAGTGAGACCAGGTTGAACAATTTCCATGAACACGAAAGTCATCCGTGTTTCAAACCAGGACTTAGTTGGCATTCCTTTTGAGAATGACAATACAAATAAAAGTTAACCGCAAAATAACCAAGTCTTTCAACCAAGAAGAGTTTCTCATTAAAAAGGGCAGCACAAAAGAACCCAAAAATATTACTCATAGGGGCTAATTAAATAACTCTACTTTCACATATCAGTCCCCTGCTTATTGTTATGCGGTTGCACGAGCCTCCTTTTGAAAAGTTACTGAAATTATCACTTAAACAGCAAGACTCCACTGTTTTGTTCTTTTTATAGCGTAACTTTGTGATTTCCCCACTCCTGGTGGAATCTCGACGTGTCTCCAGAGGACCTCCGCTGCTCCACTTACCAGGAAACTCTTTCTAGAAAGAACCCCATGTAGCCAGTTATTATGCAAACTGTGGAAATAGCTGTGAGGCATCTTAGAGAGCGGGCAGGGAGGGACGCTTTCCCACACACCGCGCTGGCTCTCGTGTAGCCCTGTAGACAAAGATGTCCTAAAGAGGAATGGCTGAGGGTGGAGTCATGAATGTCCCCTCCGAGACTTCTCCCAACATAGTAGAATGTCAGCTAGGAATGAAGGGGTGTGGGGGGCTCTACACACCTCCAACTACCTCAACTTTAGTGTGCGTGTAAGTAAAAATTATATTTAAAAATTTTTAAATATCGATGGAGTGTCTGCTGTCTTCCCCTGTCCATTCGATCGCAACAAACTCTTGTTCATGATTTTCAAAAATGCATAACAACCACTGTCCTGGAACTTCCCACAGGAGAATTACAGCCTCCCTGGGAAATTTCCATCATGTATCACAGAGCAGAACAAAAATGTTCTTATTGAAAAAAAAGATGTAAGTTTGTCTTACACTGTAAATGAATGAATGAATGAATAATAAATGGAAAGAAAGAAAGAATGAACGAATGAATACTTTTAACATATTTGTCTTGTTTTCCAGCATAAACGTCTAAGCATTCTTAAATCAAGATAAGTGAAAGAATGCCAATATTTACTGAAAAACAAAGGCCCGGTTTTACAGACAGGGCTTAGATTACACCAGGATTAGGCCATAGATCAATTAGGACATTTAATTAACTTTTACAAATGTGCCTTAGATAAAAACACTACTGATGTGCATCTTGAAACAAAACAACAGAACTGACATATTTTAAGATCAAGTCAGTGCAAGTTTCTTTCAGTTAAAACACCCCAGACTTGCATTTTAGTCCGGGACTAGGCTTAAGCCTTGTCTGTGAAACCGGAGGATTATTACTTAAGATATTAAGTCTGAAAAAGACTTTATGGAAAGAAAGTATCAAAAATAAGTGAGTTTATGCTTAAATAATGAGGTGAGAAAAGTAAAACAAGTTTATTTTTCTTGCCACACTGGCAAATATTTTTCTATTCAACAAAAAACTCACTTATTAATTTTTATTAATTTATTTATGAATGAATGCATGAGAGCAAGATATATCTATTTAATTTAGTATCTCAAGTAAATAATGTTTTAGAATTTATACTGGAAAACAAAAATACTGAGCAATAAATTGGAACATCATTAATAGTTATAATGCTGGGCAATGCGGATTACCTGCCTAATGTATTATTTTGGCTTAAAGAGAAGAGGGCACCGCCTATAGGCCCGCAGCCAACATTCAAACAGTACATAAAACACCAAGCTGTGACCATACGTAAAATATTGAAAAAAATCTCCCTCCCCGTAGATCCGTCTGAGATGGAGAGGTCGCTTACCTGTAATTACTCCATGATTTGCTGCCCTCATTGGGAACGCAGCCAGCTTTTCTATACTTTTATGAGGATTTTGTGTGTTTCTTGTGGTCGTCGTGTTGCAATTAAAACCGTCTCTGAGCTTTGGGTGGCGAAGGCGCTGAGACAGACACCACTCGAAAGGAACGTCTCGCTGCAGGCACCATGAAAAGCACGGGATGAGAAAAGCAGTTAATTACGCTTGACAGGTAACTATTAAATGGGATTTTTGTCCAGGCCTTGGAGGTCTCTCTGTTGTTAATGAAAACATACACATATAATGCCCACTGAGACACATAGGGTGTAATTAGCTCCCAGTGATGCTGCTGGGCTGATACCTGGGCTGCTCATGTATATGTGAGCGCACAACCAATTCCCCTTTTTGTCTGTCTTCTGTCTTTATTAGTTGTTTGCTGTAACAGGTCAGTCCTGCAAGACTTTTTCCACTCAGACTTTGATGTGGGATCCGTGCGTCGGCCACCGAGGCGCCTGTGATGGAAGACTGTGCCAAATCGGACCTTATCTCTTCTCATCCTGTCATGCATTCAGCTAAACGTAATCACAGAAGCCTCCATGTGAACGCTTTGGATACAACAAAAGATTTTGGTCACATAAAAGGTATTACGCCTAAGGCCACAGACTTTCACAGGAGTGTTTTATGTTAGATGTGTTGGCACCCCCATATCCCACCCCACCCCCCCACCCCTCCGCTGAAATAGCGTGGGGCCTCCAGTCTGTTTCGTTAAATTGCCTGCACATGCTATACAGTCCGACAAACAATGTTCTTTTTATAGCAAATGGTAGGCTAATCTACTTAACTTTGCTCTGGTTTTTGTTCTTTCAGTGATACAACAGGGAAAGTACTATGAAAAACATTGTATAATCTTATAATGTCATCATATATTCCAAAGCCATGCACAGAAATGTAATATGAAAATGGTACAAAGTAAGATTTATCTTTAATAAGGCTATAAACATGGAAGGCAGGCACAATAATGCCAGTATACATGGGTCACATGACTGCATCACATGACTAAACGTGAATCCTAAGGTTTGACATGAAGCGGCGCTGCGAAGACTGCGTTTTGGGTTTATTCTAAAACCTTCTGTTTCACTAATGCTGACAAATCTGTATTTTTATAACAGAAAAACTCTTCTACTGTAATCTTAATTTTAGAATTGTGGCGTAATTATCATAAGTCCCCACTTTATTGGTATTTAAATAGTATAGACTTATGATGAACTTTATTTGCAAATTTACATGCATGCACTACAAATGTGAAAACCACATTTTCAAATGTATCCACCTGGGAGAACGTTTTTAAAAAGCTCAGTTTTCGTTTGACAAAACGCATGTAGATCAGTGTAGAACATAACAGATATAACTTCTGGTTTCCTTTCTTTCTTCTACTGGTGGATCTCATTTTAGAATTACAGCAATAATAAAATTAACTGTGAATTTGTCAATTGATCTTGATTTACTTGCGTTGAAATATTCTACAGAAGCATAAACCATTGATATAGATAACATACAGGTATAATTCAAACGCAAATCAATATTTCCCAACTTAATCATGCCCACATGTTTATTTATTTGGTGAGTAGTCATGTAGTATGTAAGATAATGTACACTCACCCATCATTGTCGCAAAATAAACCTGACAGGGTAAACCAGAGTTTATTTTGCGATAATGACCGGCTGACTGTACATTATCCCTTACTTAACAGTCTTGTGACTCATAATAGGCCTGCAATAAAAGGTTTCTTACAAGGTTTATCGCTAAAGATCAATCACTCATTCAGGAAGTGAAGGGGATTTTTGCTCTATAAGTCGAGGAACGTTTGTTAAGAAAGTAAAACGTAATGAAAGTAATAACTGAAATGTGATGTAATATCGGCTCTGCCATATGAAACTGCAGGAGCAGAATACTTCAGCGGAAGACAACCAACACAGATGTTTATTCCAATTCACTGTGGGAGTTCAGAAATTTCGTTCTCCAGCTCGCAAAGAAGTCTGGAGAGGAATGCCGAGCTTCCAGCACAAGGCCAGCCAAAGTCAGGAGGGCAGAAATAGTAAGAGGGATTAGAGAGAGAGGACAGCCCTGACTATTCACTCCTGGCACGAGCAAGACAGCCACCGGTACAAGTGAGGTTTTTTATGCATTCAATTTAAGTTTAATTACTTAAATCTCTGTGAGGGCACACAGGAAGAAAGCCCGGGCGTTTGTATGGAGCAGATTACCCCACTGCCCTGCCAAGCCGGCACATAGCTGCATCATAAGATAGAATTCAAATTCAAATGTGGGCTAAAGAAAATGCAGCTGTCACCCCTCTGGCCTGCGAAGCCCCTGCCGGATCAAAGATGAGCTGTCCTCCCTCTCTGCCTGTGTAAAAATGAGCTGTCCTCCCGTTGCCAGTGTCTCATCTCCCTGCTCGTCTCCCTGGGGCTCCTAATCCTTTGCTCCTGACGGCACAGTGACAGTCTGAATGAAGGCATTAACCCTGAAAAATAATTACCAATTAAAGCAAAGCACAAAAACACGAGCAGGTACAGGAAGTGTAGGAGCGGGCTGTGTTGCACTTTAATCCCTGCGTCTTTTGGTATAACCTGTTTCACGCCGTCGGTTCACGGACATACGTCTCAATACATGAAAACACCTACAAACACACGTCTGACTCTGTGGTGCGGTCTGTGTCTCTCAGCTTGAAAGTGGACCTAAAACGAATGTGGTTCAAGCTAGCGTGCAACCGCACCTGACGCTCTAATCCATATCCAGGTAAAACGATCCTAAATCCACAGCGCCCTTCCTTTCCTTCTGATCGGGCCTGTGCTTTGTTGGCCCGTGAAGGATCAGATGCTGAGATCCGTTCAGAAAGACCAGTCTGGCGGAGGACCAGTCGTTTGACAAGTTAATCTGGTCTAAACGGAGGGTGAAAAAACATGTTTGACATTCTGACTCACTGCAGGACTTTAACAGATAGTTCTCACATAAGTCACAAGTCTGCACACAGTGACATCTGATAAATATGTGAGATCAGAGGTGTACTGCAATAATTGCAACTCTCAAATAAGGAAGGAATGATCAAATAATGCAAATTAGCTGCTGTTCCGGAACCTAGTGAGCTGCCTATGAGAGCGTTTTGAGGAATTATGTGCCTCAACATATCCCTTCAAGATATTGGTAGACAGTAATTATTTTACATTTGAGTTGTGTAGTGTTGCGGTGATGATATTTTTGTAGGCCAACCCAGAAGTTATCATCACTCTGGTTCCCTCAACAAAAACCCAATAGAATTTTTCCCATTGGGTTTTGGATTATTGAAGAAAAAAAACAGATTTTGAAGCCTAAATATACAATCAACAGAAATAAAAAGCTAAGCGGCCTACACTATAAACAAACTACATCATGACTGCAACGTCACCGCCATTAAGCTTCCAACAACTGAATCGGTCTTTATTTGAAATTTTTTTTTGCTGAACATTTGAGTTAAAATAGTTAGCAAGAGCATAATTAGAATACAAATGAGGCTGTGAAAGTGGACTAGTGAGTAGATGAGTTTATCTGTTTCGGTGTGATCAAATTTAATTTCCCCGACAAACCTCTGTGTCCCGTTTAGCCTGTTGTTAGCAACCTTTTTCAAAAAAGAAAGTTTAAAAAAAAATCACATGGGGCTATTACTGATGTATCTTATGTTGTACAATAAAACACAGACCTTACTGCAGGCAATTAAGCAAAAACCCAATAAAGAAAAAATGAACGAACGAACGACTAACTAACGAACCAGAAGTGGCCTAAATAATTAATCCCTGCAACACTGTTGATGCACATTTGTTAATGTTACTGCTGCTATTTTTTATCAAGTAGCTTCATCTCAATTTGCACACTGTTAATGTTACTGCTGCTGTTATTAGAATCAGAATCAGAATCAGAATGAGCTTTATTGCCAGGTATGTTTACACATACGAGGAATTTGTTTTCGTTACAGAAGCTTCCACCGTGTAAGAGAATGACAGTGACAGAACAAAAAAAAAAACACAGATAATAAAAAATAAAAATAAAAAATAGAACAAGTAAAATAAGAAATAAAAAATATACAAATCGACAGTTGTATGTACAGGTATATAACAATAGACAGTTGTATGTACAGGTATATTATGTGCAAATTGAAATGTAGACTGAGTATGTGTGTTAGATAAAAAGTGTATGAGTGAATAAATAGTGTGTGTTCCACAGTTATTGTCAAGTGTTCATGAGATGGATGGCCTGAGGGAAGAAACTGTTCCTGTGTCTGGTCGTTCTGGTGCTCAGTGCTCTGTAGCGTCGACCAGATGGCAACAGTTCAAAGAGGGAGTGTGCTGGATGTGAGGGGTCCAGAGTGATT
>NW_015505893.1:517233-518122 GCF_001515645.1 Sinocyclocheilus grahami
GTCTGCCAGTTGTTGATTCTCCACAGTGCTGGGGGATGGTGTCTTGTAGTTGGTGATTTCTTTCAGAATTTTCCACACTGATGCTTTATTATTACACAATATTTATGTAATTACACTGTAAAAAAAATATGTACAAATAGGGCACAATGTACAGTATTAATATAATATTGAATGTATTTAGTTAGTTCAGTTGTTTTACCTGTATTTTACATTTTGAACAGTCACTGGAAGATAATTGAATCCTTATTTTTTCAGAATAATTCCTCTTTGCCACTCTGATCTCCTTTTCCAGTGTGTATTTAGCCTGTTTATACAAGGCATGGTCCCCCTTCCTGTGAGCATCTTCTTTGGCCTGACGGAGCTGTCTGATTTTTGCAGTGAACCATGGTTTGTCATTGTTGTAGGTTAAATGAGTCCTGGAAGGAATGCACATATCTTCACAGAAACTGATATAAGATGTTACAGTCTCTGTGAGCTCGTCCAGATCGGTGGCAGCAGCTTCAAAAACACTCCAATCAGTGAGGTCAAAACAAGCTTTTAAATCCTGCTCTGCTCTTTTTACAGTCCTTAATACAGGTTTAGCTGATTTCAGTTTCTGCCTGTAGGTCGGTATAAGATGAACCAAACAGTGATCAGAGATCCCCAAAGCTGCTCGTGGGACAGAGTGATATGCATTCTTTATTGTGGTGTAACAGTGATCCAATATATTACTGTCTTTGGTGGGACATGTGATGTGCTGTCTGTATTTTGGCAGTTCATGGGAGAAATTGGCTTTATTAAAGTCCCCGTGAATGATTAAAACAGAGTCCGGGTGTTGTTGTTCTGTCTCTGTGATCTGATCAGCGAGTTTCTGTAAAGCGGAACTCACGTGTGCTTGCGGAGGAATGTA
>NW_015505893.1:519146-524137 GCF_001515645.1 Sinocyclocheilus grahami
ACAGAGTGATATGCATTCTTTATTGTGGTGTAACAGTGATCCAATATATTACTGTCTCTGCTGGGACATGTGGTGTGCTGTCTGTATTTTGGCAGTTCACGGGAGAGATTTGCTTTATTAAAGTCCCTGAGAATGATTAAACCAGAGTCCGGGTGTCTCTGTGATCTGATTAGCGAGTTTCTGTAAAGCGGAGCTCACGTGTGCTTGCGGAGGAATGTACACACTTACGAGAATGAACGAACAAAACTCCCGCAGCGAGTAGAAAGGCTTACAGTTAATGAAGAGCACTTCTAGATCTGAACAGCACATCTTCTTTAACACAGTTACATCTGTACACCACCTCTCATTGAAGTAAAATCATGTCCCGCCGCCACGCGATTTCCCTGTTGATTCTGCGTCGCAATCTGCTCTAAACAGCAGAAAGCCCGGCAGACTCAACGTGCTGTCCGGAATGGCGTCTTTCAGCCAGGTTTCCATGAAACACAGAGCAGCAGAGTTTGAAAAATCCTTATTTGTCCGGGAGAGCAGAATGTGTAGTTGCACTCAATTTGCTACATGTTACTGTACTATTGTTTTACACATAAGCCAATATTGCACACTCGCACATGCAGCCCTGTTGAAAAAAACAGCATATGCTGGTTAGGTATGTTTAGGTATGGTTTATGCGGGTCCTTTTGCTGGTTTATGCTGGTTCTTTGCCACCACATGACCAGCACAAACCAGCAAAGGACCAGCTTAAACCAGCAAAGGACCAGCATAAACCAGCAAAGGACCAGCATAAACCAGCAAAGGACCATCTTAAACCAGCATCCCAGCGTCAAAACATACCTAACCAGTATATGCTGGTTTTTTCAACAGGGAGATGTACATAGTCTATATTTCTATACTGACATAGTCTATGTTTCTACTTCTGCAGCATAGTTTTATTTTTTATTATGTTTGTTTGTTTGTATGTATGTATGTGTGTGTGTGTGTGTGTGTATGTGTGTGTGTGTGTGTTTATTTTGCACTTGTCTTGGCATTCACTGTGGACAGCAAAGAAAGAATGTCATTGTACAGGGAAACTCGTTTTCCTCACTGTGCACATGACAATAAACGCTTCAAATCCTTGAATTCTTGCATCCACTCTATTAGAATACCATGTTGTTAGCTTAGCAACATGCTAACATCAAACGAGTCTACACTTGTGTTCTGCTTTTTTAAAGAAATATTACAGTAACACCTTATTTTGAAGGTCCTCTTTTAGATATTCTGCTAAGTAACTTTTCAACTTCATGTCAACAACACTTTGAATTGTGTAAATGGCAGTTGGTATGGTGGCCGAGGGAGCTCAATGTGCTGCAACTTAAGCAGAGGTGTAAAGTATTGGAGTAAATGTAATTAATTACTGTACTTGAGTATCTTTTCGGATACTTTGTAGTTGTACTGAGTATCAAAGATATTAGCAACTTTTACTCTTTACTTCACTACATTCTTGAATGAGTATCTGTACTCTTTACTCCACTACATTTGAAATGAGTGTTGCAGTTACACATTACATTTTGCATGGACCTAGCTCTTTCTGCAGCAGTTTATTTCTGCTACAAAAATGTGATATTGCCTACTACAGGTCACTGAAAGTACTGCATCTTGTGCGTTTTGCCCTTACTTGCCCAAACTTTTCAACAAGGTTACTTTATGTGAATGCGAGTTCCTTAGCAAGTATTTGTGAATCACAGGTGTTTTATATATGAGATGAGGACATGAAAGCAACATTATTTTATCTATCCATTATACTGAATAGACCTTTTTGAAAGATATTGTTTTTTTTGTTTGTTTTGTTTTGTAATTTTGAGGTGTTCAGTTTTATTTTGGTTTTAGAAAATAAACGTGATTGCTCTTCTCACAAATCAACTCTTTCTTGTTTTTGTTTCATGCTCTCTGTGCCTTGCCCTAGACTTTTATGTCACTTCCTGTCTCCCGTGGTTTACACATTACATTTTGCATGGACCTAGCTCTTTCTGCAGCAGTTTATTTCTGCTACAAAAATGTGATATTGCCTACTACAGGTCACTGAAAGTACTGCATCTTGTGCGTTTTGCCCTTACTTGCCCAAACTTTTCAACAAGGTTACTTTATGTGAATGCGAGTTCCTTAGCAAGTATTTGTGAATCACAGGTGTTTTATATATGAGATGAGGACATGAAAGCAACATTATTTTATCTATCCATTATACTGAATAGACCTTTTTGAAAGATATTGTTTTTTTTGTTTGTTTTGTTTTGTAATTTTGAGGTGTTCAGTTTTATTTTGGTTTTAGAAAATAAACGTGATTGCTCTTCTCACAAATCAACTCTTTCTTGTTTTTGTTTCATGCTCTCTGTGCCTTGCCCTAGACTTTTATTTAACTTCCTGTCTCCCGTGGTGTTTGTAGTCAGTTTGTAGTCCGTTTGTTCGTTGGTTCCCCTTGATTAGTCTCCCCAGGTGTGTCTTATATTGTTAAGCTTGTAAGCCCCCTGTGTGTGTGTATATAGCCCTAGATTTTCTTTAGTTCCTTGTGAGCTGTTGAATGTAATGGTTTTCTGTTTGCCAGTCATTCTGTTCTTTGTTCCCTTTGGTTTTTGGTGTATTGTTTGTTCTAGTTTTTCCATTAAATACCAGCACATAGATCCTTGCCTCTGTCTGTTTTCCCCAGCTTCTCCACAACGTTACAGTTTTTGACTGGCATGTCTCTTCGACTAGTGCATCTTTGAGGCTATATTTAGTATAAGTAAAATACTTAAGTACTGTTACAATCAGATACTCTAAGGCTTTTACTCAAGTTGTTTTGGAATTGGTGACTTGGTGGAGCAATTTTCACTGTAAGGTAGCTGTATTTTTACTCAAGTATGGTTGTTAGGTACTCTTTACACCTCTGAACTTAAGAAAACACATGCAAATAGAAAAAGCAGCAACAAATTATCAGTTTGACAACACGTGTACTGCAAATACTCACAACACAAACAAACACATAAACGTGCTGCAAATATTCACAACAAGACCAAATACAGAAATGCGTTGCAAGTAGCACAGACCACAATAGAACCCTTACGAAAATGAATCATGGTTTAACTATAGTAGTAACCATGTTTATTTTATTATTATTATTTTTTAAATAGTAAAACCATGGTTGATTTTCATAAGGGAGATTGTAAAAAATTAAGTTAGCCAGCTTACATTACCTTTCACAGTTACAGTAATTGTGTATTTCATCAGCTTATTTAGGCTAATAATATAAAAACAGAAGCTAAGGAATATGATCAGGGTGTTAAAATAAACAATAATCTCACCTTTCTGAGTACTGACAAGCATGTCCCAGCCAGGTTCGTGACCGTTGCGCTTCGCTTAAACATGTCCGATGTGCGTATTTGCTGTGCGTTTCTGTATTTGGTTGTGTTGTGAGCATTTGTAGTGTGTTTCTGTATTTGGTTGTGTTGTGAGTATTTGCAGCGCATTTCTGTATTTGTTTGTGTTATGAGGATTTGCAGCACATTACTATATTTGTATGTGTTGTGAGTATTTGCAGTGCATTTCTGTTTTTGTGTCTGTGTGTGTTGTGAGTATTTGCAGTGCGTTTCTATATTTGTGTTTTATTTGCAGCTTATTTCCTTATTTGTTTGTGTTGTAAGTATTTGCAGCGAGTTTCTGAATTTGGTTGTGTTGTGAGTGTTTGCAGCACATGTGTGTAACTAAACTGTAATTAAGTTTTCTTAATTTGTTGGTGTTTTTTTCATTTGCAGTGCATTGAGCTCTCTCAGCCACCGTAAGATGATCTTCTTAGTAGCATGAAAAACAAACTTGTATTCAAATTGTTAATAGGTTAAAGCAAGAAAAAATACCAATACAGATAAACCATGTATTGTCACGTGTTTACTGTCTTCATGTTTAATCAGTTAATTATTTAAAATGTGGCCCTCTTGGCCTCTGCACTTGAGAACCTTTGTTCTAATGAGAGCTAGTTGACATGTAGTTCCAAATTAATGAGTTAGTTGACATGTAGTAACACAGTTACTTATAAGCTGGGTTCCCTTTCAGTCAGTCACGTTCTACGTTACGTCAGTCGTGACTGACGAATTGGGATCTCGCCCGAGAGCCCAATCACCTTCGAGTGTTAACTAAACAAGCCAATGACAGTTGGCGTGCGTGCTTCGCCACGCGCACCCCGCCCCGCAGCGCGGGTATAAAAGGAGAGCGCGTGCAAACGCACATCAACTTTTCGCTTCGGAGCCGAGCCTTCTAAGGACGAATCTCCGCGAGTGTTTGGAAGAAACAGCTGGCGTTGGTGTTACGGCGCGTCAGCGGGGGTTGCCATTCAGTGCTGCTCATCTTCGGTGTGCTGCAGCTGCCATTCTGCGGGCTCGCCACGACCTCCCCTGGGCGCTTCAGTGCTCTCTCTAAAAGAGTGTTTCCTTTTTTTCCTAAAAGAGCAAATGTCTAAAAGAGCTCCACGAGCGACGGGCGTCTTTTTAAAGACGGCTTCCCGCTCGTGCGTTTCTGGATGAGGTCGTTTCCTGCCTCCATCTGATGGTCATGATCGCTACCTCTCGTGCCTGGGCTTACAGCACACTGAAGCAGCGCTCATGGATGAGTCATGTTCTCAGTGCGGGAACATGACCATCGCGACGTTGCGGTCTAGATACCTCCTCATTAAAGTGGGGGGTATCCCCCTTGCCATGCCCCGCTCTAGCTCTTCTGGTTCTCGGAGGGCTACTTCGGTTCATGGTCAGGGAGACCTGAGGGTTACAGTGAGAGCTTCCCCGTAACTCGTCGTTTCCGGACGAGTGTGCTGGGTCCTTGGACAGGGCGGGGTCCAGCATCTTGTGCGGGGCACAGGCAGAGGACAGGATGTCGATCGCTGCATCAGAGGGCGAGCTAGGCTCTGGAGATGATGATTCGGCTGCGCTGCCACCGTCAGGTAGAGTGGCGTTGCCCGAGTCAGATCCAGAGCTGACCGCTATGCTTTCCCGGGCTGC
>NW_015505893.1:524153-524453 GCF_001515645.1 Sinocyclocheilus grahami
GCCCGGTCGGTCGGGGCTGGATTTTTGGTTCCTGGGGGCGCAGGCTGGGCGTCGGCAGCCGCCTCCGGTTCCATTCTTCGCGGAAGTGCATGAGGAGGTTACTAAGTCTTGGAAGGCGCCTTTTTCTGCCCGAAACAGTCTTGGTGCCTCCTCCGTCCTCACCACCCTCGACGGGGGGGCGGCCCAAGGGTATGTGGACATCCCTCCGGTTAAGCGCGCTATTGCCATGCAGCTCTGCCCGCAAAGCGCCGCCGCCTGGAGAGGTAGTCCACGCCTTCCGTCCAGGGCCTGTAAGTTCTC
>NW_015505893.1:524989-537028 GCF_001515645.1 Sinocyclocheilus grahami
GGGCCAGTCCATATGTGTAATTCCACATGATACCTCCTATGTGCGGGATGTGGCTTCTGTAGCGTCCCAACTGGGTATGCTTTCCCAGTGTTATCCAATGTACCACTGTATGGAACAGCAGTGGCGGACATCTCTGCCTAGCTGCTGTCCTATCTTCCGCCCCAGCTGGTGTGGGGGGACTTGCCGGCTTCCGCAGGGCACTGGTGGGGGTCAGCAATAGTGGCGTTTTCCATACAGATCCCAATTCGTCAGTCACGACTGACGTAACGTAGAATGTGACTGACTGAAAGGGAACGTCTAGGTTACTTGTGTAACCCTCGTTCCCTGAAGGAGGGAACGGAGACGTTACGTTCCGTCGCCACAGTTGCTGTACCACCGCTGTAAAAAAAAAAAAAACTGATGTGCGTTTGCACGCGCTCTCCTTTTATACCCGCCCTGCGGGGCGGGGTGCGCGTGGCGAAACACGCATGCCAACTGTCATTGGCTTATTTAGTTAACACTCGAAGGTGATTGGGCTCTCGGGCAAGATCCCAATTTGTCAGTCACGACTGACGTAACGTCTCCGTTCCCTCCTTCAGGGAACGAGGGTTACACAAGTAACCTAGACGTTTCCATCCAAAGTTGCGAATTTAACTTGTCTGCAAAATTGGAATATCGCATAAAACATTTGCGAACAAGCACTGTTTCCATCTAACGAGTAAGAGCGAACAAAATCATCACTTCCTGATAAACTGGCACTATACATCACTAAGAAAAGTAGGAGAAGCTACTGAATATAATAATTTAATATATAATAAATTACTTGCACCTCAGAACGAGCAGACGAAACATAATGAATGCGGTTATTGCTTTTGGAGGTGGATGCTGCTGTTTGGGAACGCAGTCGTTTAACAGTTCAGGGAGGCAATTATACAGAAATACTTTGATGACAGACTTTGCTCTGGCATTTCCCGAATGACCATATAACAACATTTCAGATGCTGTGGAACAAGATTGGTCCGCTGGTTAGTCAGGATTTGCCGTCCCATAGCGCAAAGTCACATTACTTTTTTGATGCACTTGGAGGAATTTATTCGCAAAATGCATTTCCATCTTCCATTTTTCGCACAAGTCAAAAACCACCTCAAGCGAGCGTAAAAACGTTTTTGCGAATTAATTTTCGATTCTGATGCGATACTTCAAAATGTGCATAAAAGCAGGGTGATGGAAACCCAGCTATAGTTAGTAGAATGTCTAAAGTAGAATATTGAAATAAAGTGTAACCAATATTACTTTTATGACATACGGAGTTGCTGCCTGAGTGTTCCAAATGGGTCACTTACAAGGTTCCGTTTTGGTTAGCTATAGCTAGTAGACAGCAAGGTAGCTCAGTGGTTTTTGGAATCTCAAGTCCTTCCAAACAATCCGTCCCAACATGCATAGCAGCAGTTGGCAGGTCAACAAACACCGTAAATCAAGTACACTCTGTGAACATTCCTGCGTTCTTAATGTCAAGGCTCTGTCACAATAATACAGTATACCTGAAGCGGCTTCCCATGGACCTGATTATCATTTGACATGTCACTCTTCTGGTATTTGACTGATGTTGGCCGCTGTGATGAATTGAAGTCGATTCTTGCCTTGTGGTTTTGGGTGTAGTGGTCAGTTTGCGCATGCAAAGAAACATGGGTGGAGTATTTATTAGAAATAACAAAGAAAGTATCTTTTATCTCAGAGATAGTGAAAACATCAATTAAATCAGCTGCTAAATAAGGGTGTGATATATTCTTTCCCAATCTATATACTTTATTCTATTAGTGAGTCAAACCATAAAGGTACATTTTGATAAAAAATAAGCTTACAGAAGGTGTGGTGACTGTTACTGTAGTTCAGCCCAAACCTGTGTGGCCACATTTGTCTTGTTACCCTGATGCATCATTGCATCGCTGGTCATCGAAAACTTTCCCATGACCATTTAATAGCCACATACATACTGATCAGCAGACGAGTCAAATACATTTTAGACTGCAGCTCCTATTGGACAAAAAGTCACCTTATGTAGGCTGATTTCTTTTTAAACCCATGCAAAACACATGCACAACATAGTGCTTTTAAAGTCAATTTTTTAAACATAAAAGTTGTTTCTTTAAACTGATTTAATGAGTACTATTTTGGTATTCAGCTTTGCCGTCACAGGAATAAATTACAATTTATAATATATTAAAATAGAAGAAAAAGTTATTGTAAATTATTTCAAAATAATACTACAAAATATTACATAAACACAGCCTTAGTGAGCACAAGAACTTTCCAACCCCATTTATATATATATATATATTTGTTAACCTTTGCTTCAGTGTTTTCACAAAAAGTTGGCAAAGCTGTTTGCACTATATATGTCACAAACTCCATTATGTTACATTTCTTTGGAATAGTTTTAAGTTCACTCGTTCTCTATTTCTCTGTCTTTCTCTGATATACACACACCCACTCATGCAAATCCACAGGAGGATGTATCATAGAACAGAAAATAAAACAAGCGATGAATCATACTCTCATACACAGCGTCATTATGTTTCTGATTATGATGTCGTGATCCTTTACATACCTTTGTTGTTTTCACTAACTTGAGTGACATGTCTGGAAATTAATGCACTGGTAGAAAGGTGCATCTCTTTGACTTTAAACTACTGTTTTGCCGAAGGGAGTCGCACTGATTGACATTGCTGGGACATTTTAACAACAGTTGAATTGATTGTCTCTGCCACTGGGCATTAACACAGGCTAGGATACTGTGTCCTTTCAGGCTTTCTAAGGTTCTCTTTATTCTAGCTGATCTGACTGTAAGGCCTCAGACAGTCAGGTAAATGATCAAAGACCTAAAGAGGTTTAAATGTTTGAGGTCGACATGAAGCTCCTGGAATTCTAAAATTAAGACTTGAGAGGGCTCTGAAAAACATTAAATAAACTTAGATTTTAATTTGGTGCCACAAGCAGGGGGCATTTTTTCTGGGGGTCCTGTGCCAATGAGATCAAGGGGAATGCTAGAGTTCGATTTCTATAGGTATTACGAAATTCCTTGTGCCTGATGCAGAAACATTGACTCAGTGGTATCAGTTTGGGGTGGAAGATTTTAATTACCAGTGGAAGTATAATAAATAAATTCATTAATTAATAAATGAATAAATACGAAACAACACAATTACATTTAAACAAGAACAAAGCAGTTACGGAGCCTCTCCAATCCCCCAGACAGTGGCGCATAAAGGATACACAGCCATGTACAGTTTCCAGAAAACAGCACAGACAGTTCTAACACCGACTACTCTTCATCCAGGACTACAAAGAGCCAGGACAATTCACAGATAAAAAAATAAAATAAAATAAAAAGGTCTCACTATGACAGGAAACCCATGCCCAGAGGAGTTCACGCTTGGGTGATAGATGCACCACTGATAGCAACCACTATAGTCTGGATTTGTGTGTGTGTGTGTGTGTGTGTGTGTTCGGTTTAGGGGTAATTCCTTGATGGACCTCGATGAACAGTAAATTTCCTTCATTTCAAAACTATGCATTTAGTCTAGTTCCAAGTATATTTGTAGTTCATTCATTCGGTCGTTCGTTTGTTTGTTTGTTTATTGCTTTTTAAAATATTATTTTTTAACATTTCACCTACAGCAATTATGACATTAAAAAAACATACTTTCATAAGGGATGGCATTTTTATGAATATAAATGTGACCCTGGACCACAAAACCAGTCATAAGGGTACATTTTTCGAAATTGAGATTTATACATCACCGGAAAGCTGAATAAATAAGCTTCTGATTGATAGGACAATATTTGGCCAAGATACAACTATTTGAATATCTGGAATCTGAGGGTATCAAAATATTGAGAAAATCACCTTTAAAGTTGTCCAAATGAAGTTCTTAGCAATGCATATTACTAATCAAAAATTAAGTTTTAATATATTTACAGTAGGAAATGTACAAAATATCTTCATGGAACATGATCTTTACTTAATATCCTAATGATTTTTGGCATAAAAGAAAAATCGATCATTTTGACCCATACAATGTATTTTTGGCTATTGCTACAAATATACCCCAGCGACTTATGACTGGTTTTGTGGTCCGGGGTCACATATGTACTTATGCTGCATCTGCTATTATATACAGTGGGTACGGAAAGTATTCAGACCCCCTTAAATTTTTCACTCTTTGTTATATTGCAGCCATTTGCTAAAATCATTTAAGTTATTTTTTTTTCCTCAATAATGTACACACAGTTAAAATGGTAAAAATGCAGAAAGTTTTCTTTAAGGGGTAAGTTTAGGTGTAGGGTTGGTGTAGGGTGATTGAAAATACAGTTTGTACAGTATAAAAACCATTACGCCTATGGAATGTCCCCATTTAGATAGCTAAGTAAACGTGTGTGTGTGTGTGTGTGTGTGTGTGAGAGAGAGAGCTGGGTAGATTACTTACAAATTGTAATCCATTACTGATTCCAATTTATGTGACAAAAACTGTAAAGTTAGTAACGTAATCCATTACATTGCACGTTTTAGGTAATATAATCAGATTACCTTTAGATTACGTTTGACCTAACTCGTTTATTACATTGATTTAGGATAATCTTGTACCATAATCAATATAAAACTGCTAAGAAAAAGAAAAACATATTCCATTCATTGTTATGAACATTATGAAGTGCATTAAACATTACATTACATTATCAAGGGTTTCCAGCCTGGGGTTCATGAAGGAACTGCAGGGGGTTTGTGAGTTTAATGAAAAGCAAATAATTAATTAAATCATAAAAATGTCAAATTAAAATAAATAATTTTAAAGTAACATCAATCAAATAAAAACAATTACTAAAAAATGTAAATATTTTATTTGTTTACCTGCATGTCATATGTCCATTAACCAACATCAGAGAACCGTGAACATGCAAATGTGATACCTAATTATTCAAATATTTATTTTTTAAATCTCAAGGGTACTTCAGGTAAATTTATTAGGTGAAAGAGGTTCAGATGACAAAAAAGTTTATGAATCTCTGCCAGTGTTGGGGAGTAGTAACATGTAACGGAATTACGTAATGTAATTACAGAATACATGTAATTGTAATCAGTTACAGTTACTGAGAAAGAAATGTGTAATTAAATTACAGTTACTTATGAAAATGTTAACGATTACAAAGGGGGTTACATCTGAATATTTTCACATACATACAGATTTGATTGATTTCTTTCCCAAACTGCATTGACTGCTTTAAAATATGAGACACCGATGTTTCACGAGTTTAGGACACAGATGTAGCGAATCAGCTCATGGGGAAATATGAATAATTAACCATAACTAGTTATAATTAACTATTCATATTTTAGATCCACTGTAGATATTTAGCTGACCACTCAGGGTCAACCGTCTTGTCAATTCTAAGAACGTTAATTTCCTGGTTAAAGGAAATAACTTTCTTACTGTACAATTCTATAAGTATAGGACACATGCTTATTCAGTAACCATTTTATTTCCTATTTTATTTTATTTTTTAAAGGTGTCATATGATGATGCTAAAAATAACATTATTTTGTGTATTTGGTGTAATGAAATGTGTTTATGCAGGTTTAAAGTTAAAAAAACACATTATTGTCCACATACTGTACATGATTGTTTCTCCTCTATGCCCCGCCTTTCTGAAACACGTAGATTTTTACAAAGCTCATCGGTCTGAAAAAGCGAGGTATACGCTGATTGGCCAGCTATCCAGTGCGTTGTGATTGGCCGAATGCCTCAAGCGTGTAACGGAAATGTTATGCCACTTAACATACTGTGATACAGAGTCCCAGCGCGACCAGACAAAACCAACAAAACCCATTACAAACGAGACATTTGTAGCATCCAGTGGGCACATAATTATGGATTATAATGACTTATACTGTCTTTTTACGCATTGCGTTGCATATCGTGCTGCGTAAACATAAAACCATGTCTGCATTTGTGATCAGAGAAACAACGAGCAACGAACTACAAACACTACTCTACACTGCTCAAAACTAGCGTTTGAATCATCAGTGGCAAATTCTTTAAACATGTAAACCTACTTACAGACTGTGAGTCAGAAGCGCCAGACTGTCCTTGCCAAGTTCAGCCGGCGGAAGGAGGCTTGCGGCAAACACATGTGACGACCCCGGGCTGGACTCCGCTTCGTCCACGGTGAAAGCCGATAAGCCGATCCAAGATGCAAAAATATTAAGCAGCAAAGCTGTTTTTAACACAGAAATTAATAAGATCCATTATTAATAACTGAGCACCAATAATAAACAACAGTAACTGACCACCAAATCAGCATAATGGAATGATTTCACAAGAATAAATTACATTTTAAAATGTTTTCAAATAGAAAACAGTTCTTTTAAATTACAATAATATTTCACACTATTACTATTTTACTGTATTTTTTTTATAAAATACATTCACCTTAGGTGAGCATAAGAGACTGACCAAAAAATAAAATAAAAAAAATCTTAATTATTCCAAACTTTTGTCCCGTAGTCTAAAGTCTTTTACTGACTAGGTAGCAATGCACATGTGTATACATTGTGTAGTCCTACTTTAATATATTATAGATTTAGACTTTACCAAAAGTTATTGCCATCATACAAAAATTGAATTTCTGTGCACATCATTCAGTGTCTTTAAACCTCTAGGTTTATACATTTGAACCAGTGATGTATGACTAATTGCACTATTCTCTTTCTCTCGTCTCGTATGTCGGCCTATTGTCATTCCCAGCATCACTCTTCCCCGTTCCTTTCTTTCTTTCTCTTTCTTTCTTTTTATTTCTTTCTTCCTTTCTTTCTTTCGTTCTCTGTTGTTTTTGTCAGGGATGCTGCCTCTCTTGTGTCCCCTCCAGGCATGTTGCTGTGGTGACGGCAGTAAAGGGGATGAGAGAGAGGGAGAACTATCACTTCTTTAACTCGCTGTATCTACCGTCCTTGCACTTGTCTGTGCATACTATGCCATGTCAATTGCCTCTGTTGTCAATCACATTCTTTTTTTCTCCCTCCAGAGTCCATTTCTCATCCAGTATTAAACTGTTTCACTCGCCGTAGCCATATCTTTGTATCTCAAGACTCTCACTTTATCGTCGTCTTGTCCCAAAATCAAAGTTTCTCTCAAACACATGTGTTTGAGGAATGTCTGTTCTAAGTCTGACCCCCCCAATGGTTTTGTATCTATTGATAAGAAGTAAGCTGTCCTTTTATATGCCTCAGCATTATGTTTGTCGTGCATGTTTACATGTCTTTTATGTGTCTTCTGTAATCAGATACATTTGGCTGGGATTTTGAGTGATGGTGATGTGCTGATGTGCACATTGTGGCTGAGACGTTGCTAGGCAGCGGGAGACATTAGTAAAACTAGGCTGTTTCTGTTTGCTTTCACGTATTGGTTGTGATTAATTCATGAGTAGCCCTGCTATGGGCACATTTATTATCCAGATAATCCATTAACATCAATGTGACTAGCTGCAGTCATGTATCCTTGTTTGGTGTTTAATTGCTTTTCCCAAGGTTTTTATTCACGGGGCATGCGAGATCACACGGAGACGGGTGCATTCTGTTCTCTGTTCTCCTCCCCCTCTGTTACCCGTCCCTCATCCATCTCATTTTCTATGTCAACTAATTCATTCTTCCTCCCATATTCTCCCCGTCTGCTGTCACACCATTTATCTGAATGTTTCAATCTTAGTCACAAATTTTATTTGCATCGTCTTATTATAGCAATGATTTATTTATTGTTACAATATGAAGTTTGTATATGCAACAGACTCGAATGCAAAAAAGCTAAATGAGTTTCAGTCAGTGCAAGAGATGTTGCTTAAATAGCAGTTTATTCTTCTGTTTGCTGGTTAGCAAGCCTATTTAAGGGGTCATATGATGTTGCTAAAAATAACATTATTTTGTGTATTTGGTGTAATGAAATGTGTTTATGCAGGTTTAAAGTTAAAAAAACACATTATTGTCCACATACTGTACATGATTGTTTCTCCTCTATGCCCCGCCTTTCTGAAACGTGTCTATTTTTACAAAGCTCATCGGTCTGAAAAGCGAGGTGTGCTCTGATTGGCCAGCTATCTAGTGAGTTGTGATTGGCCGAACACCTCAAGCGTGTGATGGAAATGTTACGCCCCTACCATACTGTGATGCCCTGTCCGGCCGGAGCGACAAGACAAAAACATTAAAACCCATTATAAACGAGGCATTTGTTGCATCCAGTGGGGACATAATTACGGATTATAATAACCTATACTGTCTTTTTATGTGTTGCGTTGCATCGCGCCGCGTAAACATAAAACCATGTCTGCATTTGTGATTGGAGAAATGACAAACAACAAGCCCTACTCTACACTGCTCGCGTTTGAATCGTCAGTGGCAAATCTTTAAAATGAAAACGTACTTACAGTCTGTGAGTCAGAACAGCCGGCAAAACAAAGTAGTTTCACACGGAGGGCTAGAGTGAGCTGAGGCGGCGGGCTTGAGAACAGCGCAGCCGGCGGATTCGACGAAGGAGGCTTGCGGCAAACACATGTGACGACCCCGGGCTGGACTCCGCTTCGTCCACGGTGAAAGCCGATCCGGTGATCCACAGCGCAAAGTTGTAGTATTTCCTCAGCAACCAGCACGGATCAGCTCTCGGCATGACAAAGCAGATATCGTCCTCTTTTGGAAGACCAAACAAAGTAGTTTAGCTTTCACAACGAAACACACAGTGCCTTCACAACATGGCGACAACAACAATACTACAGCGAGAATAAAAGTTACGCCTTCTTTCTTTGCGTGAACATTTGGGCGGCGTTATGCAAATCTTCCCACACAGTGACGTAGACATGTGGGGGCGTGTTAGAACGAGCCATTTTAGGTAGGTGTGGTTGACTCTTAACTTTTATAAAGAATATCTCTTTGGATTTGAGACTTTAGTCTTTGCAACTTTACAGATCTTCTTTATGCACCAAGAGCTTTTGAAAGCTCATTGAAATCACATCATATGACCCCTTAAAGATGAACTGTTTTTTTTCCAAGGTATTGTTAGATGCCAGTGTTTGCTGTCATAGCTATGCAAAGATTTAATTTCAAATCTATTAAACTATCTTATGATTTTAAATCTGTTAACCTCAGAACGATCTCAAAGTAAAATAGGTGCTAAAGACTGATTTTGTGGTGGCTGTGCTTTAAAATTAACTTATAATCTTAATTCAAGTGATGAAGGATTTTGAAAGTCTGACAGTAATCATTGTTGAGTACTACTGTAAGGTTAACCCTGCCTGCTTTAAATGTTTCAAAATGATCAACAGTTGAAAACAATCATTAGAAATTCATAAAAGTAATCAAATATAATCTGTTACATTACTTTAATAAAGTAATTGAAATAGTTACACTGCTTATTACATTTTAAATAAGGTAACTTGTAATCTGTAACCTATTACATTTCCGAAGTAACCTTCCCAACACTGATCTCTGCATTACGTGTAAATAAGAAATAATGTGAGTTTGTGCATTTTATTGTGTTTGAAAGACAAAAGCCTTCCAATGACAAATACATGGTTAAATAACCCTCCGATAATTCAAATAAAAATTAACATGTTCATCAGTACTTGATGTAATGTTGAAATGCTAAGAAAACACTTCTTAAAACGGATCTTTGTGTGAATGTCCGCAAAACTGGAAGACTTTCTGACGGCATATAAGCTGTAAGCTATTTTAGAAAGGAACATTTAAAAGATGAAAAAGAGGAATTGGGGAGAATCAATAAATTAAGAATAATTCATTGCTATTGAGTGGCCAATATGTAATCATGAAGCCAATAAAAAAGTAACTGTAGTCTGATCACAAATATTTTAAAATGCAATTTAATCTAATTACAAGTATAATATTTAATGCATAATGTTCGGTGCAGTGACATATATTCAGTAAGGTAAATTTACATGAATCATACCTGAATATAAGTATTCCTTCAATTTTTTTCCTATTGATTCATTATCATTTTTTATTTACTGTATTATTAAATTGTCTATTTATTTACTTTATTTTAATGTATCCTTGTCTCAGCGTAATTACATAAATAATAAGTACTGAGTAATATTAATTAATAGCATGTACTTACTATAGATAAGGTCGGGCTTGGGTTTGTAATTATTAATAAAAAATTATTTACAGTTATTACTACAGTAAATACATGTAATGTGTAACAAGGACAAATTTAAATAAAGTGTTACCATTTAATTTTTTAACTGTCTTGGTCTCTTAGAATAGAAATAGGTAGATATTCTATTTTGTCAGCTATATTGAATTGATGTCGTTGATCGATTTCTTTATTATTTCAAACATTTAGTCATGCACAGATCTCCACATGCAATCACTACAAGCCATACTTGTGCATTTAGAAAACACATTTAAAGCTCGATGTCAAGAATTAGACTTGGACCTTGATGAATACTGTTATCTTATGTTCACTCCAGCTCTAATAGTTTTTAGTCATTAGTAGCAGCACAATAGAGTCTCTTGCATTAAACAGGACTGTGGGGTAAAGCACATAAGGATATTAGCCAAAGAGCAGCGCTCTTAAAGATACTACACATTAAGTTAAATAATTTTGCATTCTGAAGGGCAAACACATAATTTCAATTGCAGTTCCTCAAGTAGAACCCTGGACAGAGCAGTGCGGTTGAAGCAGCACAGATGTACTTTATAGTTCACTGTTCAGCAAGGCCATTCGTTGTGCTTGACTCAAGTAAAATAAAAAAAAAGAAATTAATACAGAAACACTTTTCTATATGAATGAATGTCCCAGATATTGGCCAATTCCTAAAAGGGTCGTTCTACAAAACCTTTGTGTCCTTCATAGCCATATGTGTAACAATGCAAAGATGAGTCCAATGAATCTGCTATGTTTCATAGTAAATAATTTGTTTAATTTCTAAATCATTGAAAAGAGGCCTATCTCTGGCCTACAATTTCTTCTCAGGCTCACTGGAAATATGTGCCTTTACCTACATTTCAGCAAAATTAAAAAAGAAACTAACCTATACTGTATGTACAAATTGTTGCAGTGTCCAGTTGAAATGAACACTAGAGGCAGTAAAACTCCAGCGTGATCTCATGATAATTCGTATGTATTTTATGTAAAATGTGGTTCTATAAAACGTACATTTACTTACGTTTTACAGGCAAAACTTACAATACTTTTCAGCATCTAAATGTGCAAAACTGACGTATTGACGACACCTAAAAATGAATCCTCATGAATATTGAAATCGTGGCATTAATTTTATTATTAGTTGTTTTATCAATTACCTTGTTTTCAATTGCATTATTAAATTGTTTATTCGTTTACTTAATATGAAATTATAACATTTTGTTTTGTTGTGTGATTTCTGCTGCCAGCTCGTTTCCAAGAATAGGCCTACATAATGTTAAAGGGGTCATATGATGCTTTTTTAAAGATCATTATTTGGTGTATTTGGTGTAACAGAATATGCTGACATGCTGTAATGTTCAAAAAACACATTATTTTTCAAATACTGTACATTATTGTAGGTCCTCTATGCCCCGCCTCTCTCAAACGGGTCGTTTTCTACAAAGTCCCTCCTTCCGACAAGCGCAGTCTGCTCTGATTGGCCAGCTGACCCAGTGCACTGTGATTGGCCGAACACCGCAAGCACTCGTCGGAAATGTAACGCCCCTTACCATAATCGCGAGCTTCATCTTTCAAAATAAATGTAAAGACAGAGCCCGAAAGGGGAATAGAGTCGCGTGACAGACACAGTGATGAAGCTGGTATGTGTTTGCAGTACACAAGCCACGGTTAAGACAGCTGACTCCACTGTGATGTTACCCTCTCTCTCTCTCTCTCTTGAACAGTCATACTTAAACTAATAACAAAACAGTAGCTGATTCAGAAGCGCCAGATTATATTAGCAAAATCAGAATTACAGAATTACCTACATTCACGAAACGGTCGTCCATAAAATGCATTGCTGTTCTGTTGTAAG